>NC_079194.1:3753366-4053366 GCF_029499605.1 Hyla sarda
TGGTGTACTATAGAGATATAGAGGAGCAGGATCCTCTCTTCTGAGGGTGTACTATAGAGATATAGAGGAGCAGGATCCTCTCTTCTGAGGGTGTACTATAGAGATATAGAGGAGCAGGATCTTCTCTTCTGAGGGTGTACTATAGAGATATAGAGGAGCAGGATCCTCTCTTCTTGGGGTGTACTATAGAGATATAGAGGAGCAGGATCCTCTCTTCTGAGGGTGTACTATAGAGATATAGAGGAACAGGATAATCTCTTCTGAGGGTGTACTATAGAGATATAGAGGAGCAGGATCCTCTCTTCTGAGGGTGTACTATAGAGATATAGGGGAGCAGTATCATCTCTTCTGAGGGTGTACTATAGAGATATAGAGGAGCAGGATCCTCTCTTCTGAGGGTGTACTATAGAGATATAGAGGAGCAGGATCCTCTCTTCTGAGGGTGTACTATAGAGATATAGAGGAACAGGATCCTCTCTTCTGAGGGTGTACTATAGATATATAGGGGAGCAGGATCCTCTCTTCTGAGGGTGTACTATAGAGATAGGGGAGCAGGATCCTCTCTTCTGAGGGTGTACTATAGATATATAGGGGAGCAGGATCCTCTCTTCTGAGGGTGTACTATAGAGATATAGAGGAGCAGGATCCTCTCTTCTGAGGGTGTACTATAGATATATAGGGGAGCAGGATCCTCTCTTCTGAGGGTGTACTATAGAGATAGGGGAGAAGTATCATCTCTTCTGAGGGTGTACTATAGAGATATAGAGGAGCAGGATCCTCTCTTCTGAGGGTGTACTATAGATATATATAGGAGCAGGATCCTCTCTTCTGAGGGTGTACTATAGAGATATAGAGGAGCAGGATCCTCTCTTCTGAGGGTGTACTATAGAGATATAGAGGAGCAGGATCCTCTCTTCTGAGGGTGTACTATAGAGATATAGGGGAGCATGATCCTCTCTTCTGAGGGTGTACTATAGAGATATAGAGGAGCAGGATCTTCTCTTCTGAGGGTGTACTATAGAGATATAGAGGAGCAGGATCCTCTCTTCTGAGGGTGTACTATAGAGATAAAGAGGGGCAGGATCCTCTCTTCTGAGGGTGTACTATAGAGATATAGAGGAGCAGGATCCTCTCTTCTGAGGGTGTACTATAGAGATGTAGAGGAGCAGGATCCTCTCTTCTGAGGCTGCACTATAGAGATATAGAGGAGCAGGAACCTCTCTTCTGAGGGTGTACTATAGAGACATAGAGGAGCAGGATCATCTCTTCTGAGGGTGTACTATAGATACATAGAGGAGCAGGATCCTCTCTTCTGAGGGTGTACTATAGAGATATAGAGGAGCAGGATCCTCTTTTCTGAGGGTGTACTATAGAGATATAGAGGCGCAGGATCCTCTCTTCTGAGGGTATACTATAGAGATATAGAGGAGCAGGATCCTCTCTTCTGAGGGTGTACTATAGAGATATAGAGGAGCAGGATCCTCTCTTCTGAGGGTGTACTATAGAGATATAGAGGAGCAGGATCCTCTCTTCTGAGGGTGTACTATAGAGATATAGAGGAGCAGGATCTTCTCTTCTGAGGGTGTACTATAGAGATATAGAGGAGCAGGATCCTCTCTTCTTGGGGTGTACTATAGAGATATAGAGGAGCAGGATCCTCTCTTCTGAGGGTGTACTATAGAGATATAGAGGAACAGGATAATCTCTTCTGAGGGTGTACTATAGAGATATAGAGGAGCAGGATCCTCTCTTCTGAGGGTGTACTATAGAGATATAGGGGAGCAGTATCATCTCTTCTGAGGGTGTACTATAGAGATATAGAGGAGCAGGATCCTCTCTTCTGAGGGTGTACTATAGAGATATAGAGGAGCAGGATCCTCTCTTCTGAGGGTGTACTATAGAGATATAGAGGAACAGGATCCTCTCTTCTGAGGGTGTACCATAAATATATAGGGGAGCAGGATCCTCTCTTCTGAGGGTGTACTATAGAGATAGGGGAGCAGGATCCTCTCTTCTAAGGGTGTACTATAGATATATAGGGGAGCAGGATCCTCTCTTCTGAGGGTGTACTATAGAGATATAGAGGAGCAGGATCCTCTCTTCTGAGGGTGTACTATAGATATATAGGGGAGCAGGATCCTCTCTTCTGAGGGTGTACTATAGAGATAGGGGAGAAGTATCATCTCTTCTGAGGGTGTACTATAGAGATATAGAGGAGCAGGATCCTCTCTTCTGAGGGTGTACTATAGATATATATAGGAGCAGGATCCTCTCTTCTGAGGGTGTACTATAGAGATATAGAGGAGCAGGATCCTCTCTTCTGAGGGTGTACTATAGAGATATAGGGGAGCAGGATCCTCTCTTCTGAGGGTGTACTATAGAGATATAGAGGAGCAGGATCCTCTCTTCTGAGGGTGTACTATAGAGATATAGAGGAGCAGGATCCTCTCTTCTGAGGGTGTACTATAGAGATAGGGGAGCAGGATCCTCTCTTCTGAGGGTGTACTATAGATATATAGGGGAGCAGGATCCTCTCTTCTGAGGGTGTACTATAGAGATATAGAGGAGCAGGATCCTCTCTTCTGAGGGTGTACTATAGAGATATAGGGGAGCAGGATCCTCTCTTCTGAGGGTGTACTATAGAGATAGGGGAGCAGTATCATCTCTTCTGAGGGTGTACTATAGAGATATAGAGGAGCAGGATCCTCTCTTCTGAGGGTGTACTATAGATATATATAGGAACAGGATCCTCTCTTCTGATGGTGTACTACAGAGATATAGAGGAGCAGGATCCTCTCTTCTGAGAGTGTACTATAGAGATATAGAGGAGCAGGATCCTCTCTTCTGATGGTGTACTATAAAGATATAGAGGAGCAGGATCCTCTCTTCTGAGGGTGTACTATAGAGATATAGGGGAGCAGGATCCTCTCTTCTGAGGGTGTACTATAAAGATATAGAGGAGCAGGATCATCTCTTCTGAGGGTGTACTATAGAGATATAGGGGAGCAGGATCCTCTCTTCTGAGGGTGTACTATAGAGATATAGGGAGCAGGATCTTCTCTTCTGAGGGTATACTATAGAGATATAGAGGAGCAGGATCCTCTCTTCTGAGGGTGTACTATAGAGATATAGAGGAGCAGGATCCTCTCTTCTGAGGGTGTACTATAGAGATATAGAGGAGCAGGATCCTCTCTTCTGAGGGTGTACTATAGAGATATAGAGGAGCAGGATCCTCTCTTCTGAGGGTGTACTATAGAGATATAGAGGAGCAGGATCCTCTCTTCTGAGGGTGTACTATAGAGATATAGAGGAGCAGGATCCTCTCTTCTGAGGGTGTACTATAGAGATATAGAGGAGCAGGATCTTCTCTTCTGAGGGTGTACTATAGAGATATAGAGGAGCAGGATCTTCTCTTCTGAGGGTGTACTATAGAGCTATAGAGGAGCAGGATCCTCTCTTCTGAGGTTGTACTATAGAGATATAGAGAAGCAGGATCCTTTCTTCTGGGGGTGTACTATTGAGATATAGATGAGCAGGATCCTCTCTTCTGAGGGTGTATTATAGAGATATAGAGGAGCAGGATCCTCTCTTCTGAGGGTGTACTATAGAGATATAGAGGAGCAGGATCTTCTCTTCTGAGGGTGTACTATAGAGATATAGAGGAGCAGGATCTTCTCTTCTGAGGGTGTACTATAGAGCTATAGAGGAGCAGGATCCTCTCTTCTGAGGGTGTACTATAGAGATATAGAGGAACAGGATCCTCTCTTCTGAGGGTGTACTATAGATATATAGGGGAGCAGGATCCTCTCTTCTGAGGGTGTACTATAGAGATAGGGGAGCAGGATCCTCTCTTCTGAGGGTGTACTATAGATATATAGGGGAGCAGGATCCTCTCTTCTGAGGGTGTACTATAGAGATATAGAGGAGCAGGATCCTCTCTTCTGAGGGTGTACTATAGATATATAGGGGAGCAGGATCCTCTCTTCTGAGGGTGTACTATAGAGATAGGGGAGAAGTATCATCTCTTCTGAGGGTGTACTATAGAGATATAGAGGAGCAGGATCCTCTCTTCTGAGGGTGTACTATAGATATATATAGGAGCAGGATCCTCTCTTCTGAGGGTGTACTATAGAGATATAGAGGAGCAGGATCCTCTCTTCTGAGGGTGTACTATAGAGATATAGGGGAGCAGGATCCTCTCTTCTGAGGGTGTACTATAGAGATATAGAGGAGCAGGATCCTCTCTTCTGAGGGTGTACTATAGAGATATAGAGGAGCAGGATCCTCTCTTCTGAGGGTGTACTATAGAGATAGGGGAGCAGGATCCTCTCTTCTGAGGGTGTACTATAGATATATAGGGGAGCAGGATCCTCTCTTCTGAGGGTGTACTATAGAGATATAGAGGAGCAGGATCCTCTCTTCTGAGGGTGTACTATAGAGATATAGGGGAGCAGGATCCTCTCTTCTGAGGGTGTACTATAGAGATAGGGGAGCAGTATCATCTCTTCTGAGGGTGTACTATAGAGATATAGAGGAGCAGGATCCTCTCTTCTGAGGGTATACTATAGATATATATAGGAACAGGATCCTCTCTTCTGATGGTGTACTACAGAGATATAGAGGAGCAGGATCCTCTCTTCTGAGAGTGTACTATAGAGATATAGAGGAGCAGGATCCTCTCTTCTGATGGTGTACTATAAAGATATAGAGGAGCAGGATCCTCTCTTCTGAGGGTGTACTATAGAGATATAGGGGAGCAGGATCCTCTCTTCTGAGGGTGTACTATAAAGATATAGAGGAGCAGGATCATCTCTTCTGAGGGTGTTCTATAGAGATATAGGGGAGCAGGATCCTCTCTTCTGAGGGTGTACTATAGAGATATAGGGAGCAGGATCTTCTCTTCTGAGGGTATACTATAGAGATATAGAGGAGCAGGATCCTCTCTTCTGAGGGTGTACTATAGAGATATAGAGGAGCAGGATCCTCTCTTCTGAGGGTGTACTATAGAGATATAGAGGAGCAGGATCCTCTCTTCTGAGGGTGTACTATAGAGATATAGAGGAGCAGGATCCTCTCTTCTGAGGGTGTACTATAGAGATATAGAGGAGCAGGATCCTCTCTTCTGAGGGTGTACTATAGAGATATAGAGGAGCAGGATCCTCTCTTCTGAGGGTGTACTATAGAGATATAGAGGAGCAGGATCTTCTCTTCTGAGGGTGTACTATAGAGATATAGAGGAGCAGGATCTTCTCTTCTGAGGGTGTACTATAGAGCTATAGAGGAGCAGGATCCTCTCTTCTGAGGTTGTACTATAGAGATATAGAGAAGCAGGATCCTTTCTTCTGGGGGTGTACTATTGAGATATAGATGAGCAGGATCCTCTCTTCTGAGGGTGTATTATAGAGATATAGAGGAGCAGGATCCTCTCTTCTGAGGGTGTACTATAGATATATAGAGGAGCAGGATCCTCTCTTCTGAGGTTGTACTATAGAGATAGAGAGGAGCAGGATCCTCTCTTCTGAGGGTGTACTATAGAGATATAGAGGAGCAGGATCCTCTCTTCTGAGGTTGTACTATAGAGATATAGAGAAGCAGGATCCTTTCTTCTGGGGGTGTACTATAGAGATATAGAGGAGCCGGATCTTCTCTTCTGAGGGTGTACTATAGAGATATAGAGGAGCAGGATCTTCTCTTCTGAGGGTGTACTATAGAGATTTAGAGGAGCAGGATCCTCTCTTCTGAGGGTGTACTATAGAGATATAGAGGAGCAGGATCCTCTCTTCTGAGGTTGTACTATAGAGATATAGAGAAGCAGGATCCTCTCTTCTGGGGGTGTACTATAGAGATATAGATGAGCAGGATCATCTCTTCTGAGGGTGTACTATAGAGATATAGAGGAGCAGGATCCTCTCTTCTGAGGGTATATTATAGAGATATAGAGGAGCAGGATCCTCTCTTCTGAGGGTGTACTATAGATATATAGAGGAGCAGGATCCTCTCTTCTGAGGTTGTACTATAGAGATATAGAGGAGCAGGATCCTCTCTTCTGAGGGTGTACTATAGAGATATAGAGGAGCAGGATCCTCTCTTCTGAGGTTGTACTATAGAGATATAGAGAAGCAGGATCCTCTCTTCTGAGGGTGTACTATAGAGATATAGAGGAACAGGATCCTCTCTTCTGAGGGTGTACTATAGAGATATAGGGGAGCAGGATCCTCTCTTCTGAGCGTGTACTATAGAGATATAGAGGAGCAGGATCCTCTCTTCTGAGGGTGTACTATAGAGATATAGGGGAGCAGGATCCTCTCTTCTGGGGGTGTACTATAGAGATATAGAGGAGCAGGATCCTCTCTTCTGAGGATGTACTATAGAGATATAGAGGAGCAGGATCCTCTCTTTTGAGTATGTACTATAGAGATATAGTGGAGCAGGATCCTCTCTTCTGAGGGTGTATTATAGAGATATAGAGGAGCAGGATCCTCTCTTCTGGGGGTGTACTATAGAGATATAGAGGAGCAGGATCCTCTCTTCTGAGGGTATACTATAGAGATATAGAGGAGCAGGATCCTCTCTTCTGAGGGTGTACTAGAGATATAGAGGAGCAGAATCCTCTCTTCTGAGGGTGTACTATAGAGATATAGAGGAGCAGGATCCTCTCTTCTGAGGGTGTACTATAGAGATATAGGGGAGCGGGATCCTCTCTTCTGAGGGTGTACTATAGAGATATAGAGGAGCAGGATCCTCTCTTCTGAGGGTGTACTATAGAGATATAGAGGAGCAGGATCCTCTCTTCTGAGGGTGTACTAGAGATATAGAGGAGCAGAATCCTCTCTTCTGAGGGTGTACTATAGAGATATAGAGGAGCAGGATCCTCTCTTCTGAGGGTGTACTATAGAGATATAGAGGAGCAGGGACCTCTCTTCTGAGGGTGTACTATAGAGATATAGAGGAGCAGGATCCTCTCTTCTGAGGGTGTACTATAGAGATATAGAGGAGCAGGATCCTCTCTTCTGAGGGTGTACTATAGAGATATAGAGGAGCAGGATCCTCTCTTCTGAGGGTGTACTATGGAGATATAGAGGAGCAGGATCCTCTCTTCTGAGTATGTACTATAGAGATATAGAGGAGCAGGATCATCTCTTCTGAGGGTGTACTATAGAGATATAGAGGAGCAGGATCCTCTCTTCTGGGGGGGGGGGATTTGTAAATTACTTCTATAAAAAAATCTTAATCCTTCCAATAGTTATTAGCTTCTGAAGTTGTTGTTTTCTGTCTAACTGCTCTCTGATGACTCACGTCCCGGGAGCTGTGCAGTTCCCATGGGGATATTCTCTCATCATGCACAGCTCCCGGGACGTGACATAATCATTGAGCAGTTAGGCAGAAAACTTCAGAAGCTAATAACTACTGGAAGGATTAAGATTTTTTAATAGGAGTTATTTACAAATCTGTTTAACTTTCCGGAGCCAGTTGATATATATAAAGAAAGGTTTTGCCTGAATACCCCTTTAACGCTTTGTTAATGATTTGCTCTAACATTTTTTATGTCTAAAGAGATTTTTTATTGTCTCCAGCAGAGCTTACAATCTATTTGCACTATACGCACCAGAGTCAATCGTTCCATGTGATTCTTGTCGATGTTCTGCGAAGCTTCCGGAACGTTAATGTTTAGCACTTTCCATCTGTTTACTTCATCTTATGTTCAGACTCTTCATTTATTCCTCAGGGTTATCGTCTCTGTCATTTTATGTGACCATAAAAATAACAATGTAGAATAAAGAAATCAAAATGCATTTAATGGTGAACGCTTATAAAGTGCGGCTTCTATTCTCCGAGACCATATATTGTAAACATGGAGGAGGACGGCGTTTAATAGACGGTGTTGGTTACGGGGTAGAAATTAGAGACAACAGAGAACATGAATTTCTGTAAATTAGATTTCTTATAGAGGACATGAAGGCTTTTCACCTCTCATAATCCACGTGGACCCAAAACTGCACGGAATCCTGAGTGTAGAGCTGGGCGGTATTATCATATATGTGTATCACGGTATTTATGTAACTTATGGCGGTTCCATGGTATATAACGGTATTTCTTTCACCACCACCAACACCCCCCCCCAATCATGTGACCCGTGAGCGCTTTTCTCCTCCCCCCCCACCAAATCATGTTACCCACGAGCGCTGTTCTGCTCCCCCCCCACCAAATCATGTTACCCGCCAGCACTGTTCTGCTCCCCCCACCAAATCATGTTACCCGCCAGCGCTGTTCTGCTCCCCCCACCAAATCATGTGACCCGTGAGCGCTGTTCTCCTCCCCCCCACCAAATCATGTTACCCACGAGCGCTGTTCTGCTCCCCCCCCACCAAATCATGTTACCCGCCAGCACTGTTCTGCTCCCCCCACCAAATCATGTTACTCGCCAGCACTGTTCTGCTCCCCCCCACCAAATCATGTGACCCGTGAGCGCTGTTCTCCTCCCCCCCACCAAATCATGTTACCCACGAGCGCTGTTCTGCTCCCCCCCCACCAAATCATGTTACCCGCCAGCACTGTTCTGCTCCCCCCACCAAATCATGTTACCCGCCAGCGCTGTTCTGCTCCCCCCCACCAAATCATGTGACCCGCCAGCGCTGTTCTGCTCCCCCCACCAAATCACGTTACCCGCCAGCACTGTTCTGCTCCCCCCACCAAATCATGTTACCCACCAGCGCTGTTCTGCTCCCCCCCCACCAAATCATGTTACCCGCCAGCACTGTTCTGCTCCCCCCCACCTAATCATGTTATCCGCCAGCACTGTTCTGCTCCCCCCCACCTAATCATGTTATCCGCCAGCACTGTTCTGCTCCCCACCAAATCATGTGACCCGCCAGCGCTGTTCTGCTCCCCCCACCAAATCATGTGACCCGCCAGCGCTGTTCTGCTCCCCCCACCAAATCATGTTACCCGCCAGCGCTGTTCTGCTCCCCCCCCACCAAATCATGTTACCCGCCAGCACTGTTCTGCTCCCCCCGACCAAATCATGTTACCCGCCCGCACTGTTCTGCTCCCCCCACCTAATCATGTTACCCGCCAGCGCTGTTCTGCTCCCCCCCACCAAATCATGTTACTCGCCAGCACTGTTCTGCTCCCCCCCACCTAATCATGTTACCCGCCAGCGCTGTTCTGCTCCCCCCCACCAAATCATGTTACCCGCCAGCGCTGTTCTGCTCCCCCCCACCAAATCATGTTACTCGCCAGCACTGTTCTGCTCCCCCCCACCAAATCATGTTACTCGCCAGCACTGTTCTGCTCCCCCCCACCAAATCATGTTACTCGCCAGCACTGTTCTGCTCCCCCCCACCTAATCATGTTACCCGCCAGCGCTGTTCTGCTCCCCCCCACCAAATCATGTTACCCGCCAGCGCTGTTCTGCTCCCCCCCACCAAATCATGTGACCCGCCAGCGCTGTTCTGCTCTCCCCCACCTAATCATGTTATCCGCCAGCACTGTTCTGCTCCCCACCAAATCATGTTACCCGCCAGCGCTGTTCTGCTCCCCCCACCAAATCATGTTACCCACCAGCACTGTTCTGCTCCCCCCCACCAAATCATGTTACCCGCCAGCACTGTTCTGCTCCCCCCCACCTAATCATGTTATCCGCCAGCACTGTTCTGCTCCCCCCACCAAATCATGTTACCCGCCAGCGCTGTTCTGCTCCCCCCCACCAAATCATGTTACCCACCAGCACTGTTCTGCTCCCCCCCACCTAATCATGTTACCCGCCAGCACTGTTCTGCTCCCCCCCCACCAAATCATGTTACCCGCCAGCACTGTTCTGCTCCCCCCGACCAAATCATGTTACCCGCCAGCACTGTTCTGCTCCCCCCACCTAATCATGTTACCCGCCAGCGCTGTTCTGCTCCCCCCCACCTAATCATGTTACCCGCCAGCGCTGTTCTGCTCCCCCCCCCCACCAAATCATGTTACCCGCCAGCACTGTTCTGCTCCCCCCACCAAATCATGTGACCCGCCAGCGCTGTTCTGCTCCCCCCCACAAAATCATGTTACCCGCCAGCACTGTTCTGCTCCCCCCCACCTAATCATGTAACCCGCCAGCACTGTTCTGCTCCCCCCCCCAATCATGTGACCCGCCAGCGCTGTTCTGCTCTCCCCCAAATCATGTTACCCGCCAGCGCTGTTCTGCTCCCCCCCCAAATCATGTGACCCGCCAGCACTGTTCTGCTCCCCCCCCAAGTCATGTTACCCGCCAGCGCTGTTCTGCTCCCCTCGCCCCCCCCATTAATGATCAGCCCAGCGGGGTACTACTCACATATGTCACCCGCAAGCACTGCCCTCCTCCTCTTTGTTGGGGCCGCCGGCGCAGGAACTCTATACTGTACGCCAGTGGTCTCCAACCTACGGACCTCGAGATGTTGCGAAACTACAACACCCAGCATGCCCGGACAGCAAACGGCTGTCCGGGCATGCTGGGAGTTGTAGTTTGCAACAGCTGAAGGTCTGCAGGTTTGAGACCACTGCTGTACGCTGTATCCCTATGCCCGGGCTGCAAAAGATAAAGAAAATTAACTTACCTACGTCGGCCTCACACTGTTCCTTGAGACCGGACAGAGCTCCTTACATGACAGTGGGCTCAGCCTATCACTGGCCAGGGCGGGATATTGCTGCGGCCAGTGATAGGCTGACAGCTGTCCGACGTTCCAGTCCCCAGCGTAAGGCCGACATAAATAAGTTAAAGTTTGTTTTCTTTATCTTTTGCAGCCCGGACATAGGGAAACAGCATACTGCAGTGGTCTCCAACCTGCGGACCTCCAGCTGTGGCAAAACTACAACTCCCAGCATGCCCAGACAGCCAACGGCAGTCCGGGCATGCTGGGTGTTGTAGTTTTGCAACATCTGGAGGTCCGCAGGTTGGAGACCACTGGCGTACAGAATAAAGTTCCACCGCCGGTGGCCGGCAACAAAGAGGAGGAGGGCAGTGCTTGCGGGTGACATATGTGAGTAGTACCCCGCTGGGCTGATCATTAATTGGGGGGGAGCAGAACAGCGCTGGCGGGTAACATGATTTGGGGGGGGAGCAGAACAGCTCTGGCGGGTCACATATGATTAGTTGCCCGATGTGGGGACAGCGCTGGGCTGATAATTCATTCCCAAGGGGGGGGGGGGGCAATCGGTATGGGGAAAAATTCATATTGTGCAGCCCAAAAATTTCGGTATATGGTATGAACCGGTATACCGCCCAGCCCTACCTGAGTTTTCACCTTTTTTCACCCCATTCATCTACCCGTTGGTGCAATTTTTGGAAAGTGTCAGCACCTAATTGTTAGTTGTAGAGCGCAAAGGTTCATACATGGATAGCAGTGGTGACGGCCTCCTTGACTGCTCATAGACTGCCACAATATTCCTGCTCTATTAAAGGGGTACTCCAGCGATTATTTCCTATTTACAATCCGATCGGCGAGATGGTAAGGAAAGAAAGTAACCATTGAGTGGATGAGGCAAGACATCGCTGCGGCCACTGTTGGATTTGCTGCCGGTTTACTTCAACCAAAGTTCCATGATTCCGGCAGCGTTGTGCGAATGAGAACGGTAAGGGAGGGTTAATTATTTTTTTTATTTTTTTTTTACTTACTCCTTTTATACCTATCCCGTACTCAAGCAGATTGTAAATAAATAATAAAAAATATATATAAAATCATAATAAAAAAATAATCTTGGAGTTCCCCCTGAAAGGGGTACTCCGGTGGAATTTTTTAAATTTTTTTTATTTTAAATGAACTGGTGCCAGAAAGTTAAACAGATTTGTAAATTACTTCTATTAAAAAAATCTTTACCCTTCCAGTACTTTTTAGCAGCTGTATGCTACAGAGGAAATTATTTTCTTTTTGAATTTCTTTTTTGTGTTATCCACACTGCTCTCTGCTGATACCTCTGTCCGTGTCAGGAACTGTCCAGAGCAGCATAGGTTTGCTATGGGGATTTTCTCCTGCTCTGGACAGTTCCTGACATGGACAGAAGTGTCAGCAGAAAGCAGTGTGGATAACACAAAAAAGAAATTCAAAAAGAAAAGAATTTCCTCTGTAGCATACAGCTGCTAAAAAGTACTGGAAGGGTAAAGATTTTTTAATAGAAGTAATTTACAAATCTGTTTAACTTTCTGGCACCAGTCGATTTAAATAAAAAAAAATAAAAAATGTTTTCCACCGGAGTACCCCTTTAAGGTTTATCTGTTGAGAGTGATGGTGGTGACCAATCAGGTGACAGTTTACTGTATGCACTATTAGCACATCAGGTGATAAAAACAAACAGCACTGATAGCAAGTGAATTGGAGGACTTAAAAACAAAATAAAACATTCTCCAATCTCTAAGGCAGTGGTTCAACAAGGATATTACCCTAAATCTGTCCCTGAACTCTGACCCTAACACCAGGCGCTACTGACCCTCCCTGTCCCTAAAAATATCCTAATCTTCAATTCTGACCCTAGCACACATAACAGGAGGGCTCTAGGGACCAAAGATATAAATCAAGATGAGGATTACGAAAATAAGGAGCAAGAAATAGTGACTGTAAATGCAAAGAGCATGTGCTATAATCCGCACCGTACTGCAGAAGTGGGTATGTTTGTAGAAAAGGCTTATCGATTAGGGATAACCATAATTTAGTGTTTGCAAACCATTTGGCCTCCAGTTTTGGCAAAACTACAATCCTTAGCATGACCGGACAGCCAAAAAGCAAGTTGGAGGCAACCTTGTTTGAAAACACTGCCCTAATCTGCAAATGTGACCCTAACAAAAACACCATAAACTACTATATGCAGAAACAAGAACTGCGCACAAAATAAGGCTGGGTCCACACTACGTTTTGTCCCATACGGGAGCGCATACGGCAGGGGGGAGCTAAAACCTAGCGCTCCCGTATACCTTCATATGCGCTCCCGTATGTCATTCATTTCAATGAGCCGACCGGAGTGAAACGTTCGGTCCGGTCGGCTCATTTTTGCGCCGTATGCGCTTTTACAACCGGACCTAAAACCGTGGTTGACCACAGTTTTAGGTCCGGTTGTAAAAGCGCATACGGCGCAAAAATGAGCCGACCGGACCGAACGTTTCACTCCGGTCGGCTCATTGAAATGAATGACATACGGGAGCGCATACGGTCACATACGGGAGCGCAAGCTTTTAGCTCCCCCCTGCCGTATGCGCTCCCGTATGGGACAAAACGTAGTGTGGACCCAGCCTAACAGAGAACCTGTGTGCGGAAGTTAGTAAGAACAAAGCTAGACTAGAACAGGAAACATCGAAACTCCTGCAAAAGACCACTTCCCTGAAGGACCACCCCCTTATCGAGATCACATTTTGTTTTATGGGTTTTGAGGCCATCATATAATATGCATAGGGTCAGTTTTCTTTGAGTTCACCCCAATAGGAGACGACTTTTCAGTGTAATTTTGTGTTGTCTCAAAGAGGTTTCACTGTACAAGATAAATACAAGTAATATAGGTATAGACATATAACACGCACTATAATCCGCACCGTGCTGCAAAATTCTGAAAAGTTTCAAATCTGGCTAACCAAGCAGAAACTCCTATTTTAAACCAGCCAATCTTCCATGACCTTCCAATAGAGAAGACAACGACGCCCATCGTCATTTGACTCGTTCTATTTTACATAATGAAGAAATGTGGAAAGCTCCGATTACCGTAGACCGTAAATCGATATCAAGGTTTCTTGTATAAAAATTAATCAAAACACAAAAAGTTATGTACAAACTTGTCGCATTAATACTCAAAATACAGATAGAACGTGTTGTTGTGTTTGGCTTCTGGAAGATTTATGAGACTCGGCTGTCAGAGGCTTCTGGGATCTTCACTTCATGCTTTATAATGTTTTATTGATATTTGTGCATTCTTCTACCCCTGGCTGCCTCCTCCATGAGATCCGGACAAATCTTGAATGACAAAATCTTCCTATTATGTTGGTGCTTAACTTTTCCTTGAGATTTTGACATAAGTCTTAGAATACGTCTCACATTGGGCAGAAGCTACTCCAACCTGGGGCCGTGCATTCCGTCCTCAATACCCCACAATGAGAATGCGGAAACAGAATTTTAGAAATCGTTGCTCATTTATTGAAAAAGAAAAAAGATATATTTTGCATGGACATAAGTATTCAGACCCTTTACTTAGCAGCTAAAGCACCTTTAAGGGGTACTCCGCCCCTAGACATCTTATTCCCTATTCAAAGGATCAGGGATAAGATGTCTAAGCGCGGGGGTCCCTCTGCATCTCCCTCCCATAGAGCGTCGGGTGCAGCGCCGAAGGCTCGTGATGTCACAGCCACGCCCCCTCAATGCAAGTCTATGAGAGAACTTCGCTCCATTACAGATAACTGACAATGTGGGGCGGAGACTCGTGATGTCACGGCCACACCCCCTCAATGCAAGTCTATGAGCAAACTTCGCTCCATGACGGATAACTGACAATGTGGGGCGGAGACTCGTGATGTCACGGCCACACACCCTCAATGCAAGTCTATGGGAGGGGGCGTGACGGCCGTCACGCCCCCTCCCATAGACTTGCATTGAGGGGGTGTGGCCGTGATGTCACGAGTCTCCGCCCCACATTGTCAGTTATCCGTCATGGAGCGAAGTTTGCTCCATGCACCTTATATCTGGGGTGCCGCAGCCGAGATTGTGGGGGTCCCCAACAGCAGGATCAGACATCTTATCCCCTATCCATAAGATGTCTAGGGGCAGAGTACCCCTTTAAGTAGCGATGACAGTGTCTAGTCCTCTTTAGCATGAGGCCAGCTATATATGAGAGCGTAATACAGCCCGTGTTCCCCCTCTCGTATATACGGTTGTGCATCACTATGGGGTACATAGTCCCAATTTTTCATATGACCCATACACCTGGCTTGTCTGGACTCAATCGAAAGTGCAAACCTGAACTGCACTCTCTAATCCAAAGGATGTTATATACAGGGTACGATTACATGGTCCCTGTCGGATACAAAAGCATTTTATATGTTCTACATCTTGGCAAAACTGAGTAATCAGAATGAGCGCCCTGCAGCGGATCTGCTACCGGATAGTCCGTGAGCGCCGAGACAGTCGACTCACAGAAGCTTAGCGGTGAGTGCGGGTTAGCGTTTTTCTTTGTACAGTGGATTTGATCATTAGTGTTGAGCGCGAATATTCGCAATTTGATTATTTATTGCAAAATTTGCATATTCACGAATATGGCGATTATAGCACTATATATTCTCAATTACGAATTTTTTTCCCCCACAGAACACATCCCACTGATCTCATCCCTCGCCGCTTCCAGCTCGTGGTCTAAAGAAGGCTCCTTTACCATTTACTGTATTAGACTGGAGAACGAATTTTTGCAAATATGAGAATATGCGAATATGTGCGAATATCCTCATATTCGTGAATATCCTCACCAAAGAATATTAGGAGATAGATGGATAGTGAGCTAAGTACATCACTTTTTCATTTTTTGCATTATACCTATGTAGCATTTCATGTTTTATCTGTATCTTTGTGCTAGCAGTGTGCTGCTGTATTCTCCTGTTTATGTATATTCAGCCTAGCAGCCTGCACCTGTATGCCGGGTTCATGCAGTAGCTTCGGTATCAGTATGTGCTGGCCAACTTATCCTTGTTTGTGTTACATATACGGGGGAGTGGCTACCTCCATGTTGGCTCCTGCACCCCACCCACCTCTATTTGGTGCTGTATAAGGTGTGGATGTCTCAGACCTTGCAATGCCTGTTTAACTGATCACACAGAGGCATATTAACAGTGTAGGGTCCGTCCCAATGAGGTCACCTTACCGTGGTGGGATGGTCCAAACTATTTGGCCGCAAAATTGTGAGCTAAGTACCTCACTTTTTCATTTTTTGCATTATACCTATATAGCATTTCATGTTTTATCTGTATCTTTGTGCTGCTGTATTCCTCTGTTTATGCATATTCAGCCTAGCAGCGTGCACCTGTATGCCAGGTCCATGCCGTAGTTTCGGTATCAGTATGTGCTGGCCAACTTATCCTTGTTTGGATAGATGGATAGATAATATAAATAGACAGGTAGACAGTTGTCCGCATTCGCACACGGAAATAACTATGAATATATCGATTAGGCAAATTTTGCGTAGATATGACGGATATTCGTCCATATATTTGCGAAAAATCGCAATTTCGAATATGGCCTATGCCGCTCATCACTATGTATCATGACTTTTAGTTTTGCAGTTCTGGACTCGCAGACACAGGACCTCGATCTCCCACAGTGACATATCTGAGAATCCAGTATCCTAATGTATATGCCTTGGTTTTCCATCACGATGGCGCCACTTTGATCTTTCCAGTAGCGTTTATATTGAAGTGTATGTAAATACGTCTCCTCCGGGGCCCCTTGGACTTAAAGCCGGTGCAGTGATACTTTCTGCTGTGATACTGGAAATCATATAAACCGTGTGCGGTGTTATTCTTCTGATATCTGACAGTCAGGGATTAAATCAGGGGGAAGCCTCACGCTGCGGCCATTTCATCACGTAGACTCCCCGCGGACATTGGAGGAGCGAGCTGGTTATTTTTTTTATCTCTCGCCCTCTACTTGTCTCTACACACACAGAATATTCTGGCGCCATCTCCATGATGTTTGCGCATATCATTAGGACTTCCCATTACAATTATTCACTGAGTGTGAGATGTAATTGAGATATATGGCGCAATTTACTTTTATTGCTCGGGAAGTTACTAAAAATACAAGGGCACAATAAAGGAGTTTTTATTTTCTTATTCCTTATATAGGCTCTGAAAGAAAAAGTGCTCTTGGCTCCTACAGTAAGCGCGCCATTTCCCTATTCATTGGTTAGTAAAGTAAAATATAATTTACCAGCAAATCTCACTTTATTCCTTTTTTCACTTTGCATTTGTAATTCTATCTAAACCTTCAGGGACGTTTGGGGACAGAAGAGAATACAGGACTTGATTTTATGATAATTTACACTGCTGTAAAAAAAAAAAATAATAATAAAATAAAATAAAAAAATAAAAATAAAAACTCGCCACGTTTTAAATGTTGTACAGAAGCAGCAGAATCCTGAAAGGACAAAACACAAAGCGCTCAGATCGCTATTAACAAACAAGCGGAATGCGAGCGCCATTATGTATCAGGCCAATTCTGCTGAGAAATATCATAGAAGCGAAGCAGATGCCAGCCGGGTGATAAAAAGAAGAAAAGTAGGAGAAAAAATAAATAATAAAAGAAAAAAATGTCATTCCGCGTCTACTCTAAAAGGTCAGATTTTTCAGAGGTAGGAAATATATTAGCAGCTTTTCACCTGTTCTTTCCTGCGGAACACGACTACACGAGCGCTTGTCATCCTATTCAAATAAGAAAATGGTTTATTCACTTATACAATTAGGCGGGTCAATGATTTATTAGACACCGCGCGGCGGCCATTGTGCTGTGTGGCGGGCGCATCCTGTCTGCGGGCCCACAGTACAAGGGAACCCTCGACCTACGATGGCCCCGAATACGATCATTTCAACATGCGATGGTCTCTCAGAGGCAGCATCAACATACGATCATTTCAACATACGATGCTTTTGTATGTCGGGGCCATCGCATAAACGGCTATCCTACAGCGCAGACTGCTTCAGCTGCCCCCGGATAGCGGTTTACGGTGCCCCGTGTGGTCCGCTGACGATCACTTACCTGTCCTCGGGGCTCCGGCGCGTCCTCTTCAGGATCCTCTGCATCGTCGGCGCTCTCCATCATCGTCATCACGTCGCTGCGCACGCAGTCCCGTCATCCAATAGGAGCGGCTTGAGTAACGACGTGATGGCGGCGACGGAGAGCGAGGATGCCGCGGAAGCAGAGGCCTTGCCGGAGCGTCGGGGACACCCCGGGGACGCGGCAACAGCGATGGAAGGCGACATCCAGGGCAGCGGTGACGAGCGGTGACGGTCCGGAGCGGCGGGGACAGGTGAGTACAACTTCCTCTAACAGTGGTCTACAACCTGCGGACCTCCAGATGTTGCAAAACTACAACTCCCAGCATGCCCGGACAGCCGTTGGCTGTCCAGGCATGCTGGGTGTTGTAGTTTTGCAACATCTGGTGGTCCGCAGGTTGTAGACCACTGTCCTATACTTTACATTGCACGGATCCCTCAACATACAATGGTTTCAACAAATGATGGTCAATTTGGAACAGATTACCATCGTACGTTGCGGGCCCACAGTATTCCCCAGGCTCTCAGGATTCGTCTCGGCACCGGCCAGGTTCCCGTCATGTGAGGACATTTTAATCTCCTGTCTCTTCTGTCCTGTTGAATCCGTTGACGGCTCGGAGCACAATGGGGGAGATTTATCAAAACCTGTGCAGAGGAAGAAGAGCGGTGCAGTTGCCCAATCAGATTGTTTCTTTCATTTTTCACAGTCCTCTTTAATAATGAAAGAAGTGATCTGATTGGTTGCTATGAGCTACTGCACCGCTCTTCCTCTGCACAGGTTTTGATAAATCTCCCCCATTGTGCGCAGTTCTGGACTTAACACGTAGCGCTCTTCTGGTGCGCTGTGTAATGTGGTCGCAGCGAGGATCTGAGCCTCATATTCTGAGACCGGAGATGGAGATTTCACAGGGATTTTTATCCTTTAAAAACAACAACAACAACAACAACAACAACCTTGATAAGATAGAATTGTACAAGAAACAGTTCAACATAAAACTGCTGAATGGGAAAGTCTTATAGATCTCAGTGTGACCTGAAGTATTCATAACACTGAGGCTACGCTAAGGCTATGCTCACATAACACTAAGGCTATGCTAAGACTATGCTCACATAACACTGAGGCTATGCTAAGGCTCTGTCCTCCTCCTCCTCCAGACTCCTCTGTCCTCCTCCTCCAGACTCCTCTGGCCTCCTCCTCCAGACTCCTCTGTCCTTCTCCTCCTCCTCCAGACTTCTCTGTCCTCCTCCTCCTCCTCCTCCAGACTCCTCTGTCCTCCTACTCCTCCAGACTCCTCTGTCCTCCTCCTCCTCCAGACTCCTCTGTCCTCCTCCTCCTCCAGACTTCTCTTTCCTCCTCCTCCAGACCCTCTGTCCTCCTCCTCCTCCAGACTCCTATGTCCTCCTCCTCCTCCAGACTCCTCTGTCCTCCTCCTCCAGACTCCTCTGTCCTCCTCCTCCAGACTCCTCTGCCCTCTTCCTCCAGACTCCTCTGTCCTCCTCCTCCAGACTCCTCTGTCCTCCTCCGGAGCAGGGTCTGGTGGTATTAACCCTGGGGGGCAATATGTTGTTAACCCCTTAAAGTTCGTGACACCAGGATGTGGTTATTCCGGTATGGTAACCGCCATCAACTAACCCAAAACTGTTTTCAATAAAGGAATGTCCACAGCAGGAATTATGCAAGAACTGGAACTTTTACTTGTAATTCTTAAGAAACAGTCTTTACAGTTATGCAGTTTCTCTAGAGGCAACCGGACACACGATACCTCACAGGCTTGCTGGGACTTGTAGTATTGAGAATGTCTATGCAGGTCACTGTGCTACTAATTGTATACTTGAGTTGAGTAGTAGTCACTAGAATTGTAGATAGAGCTTGATAACTCACGTTTTGAAGTGTCTGCAGGTTCTTTAGGCTTTGGCCGAGATGAGATGAATTTAGATACTACAGGTATTGTGCTTGGCTGAAATCAAGGAGAGAAGAGAGAGTTTAGAGACTACAGCCCCTTATATACTAGGGGGGCTCGACTAAAGCCCATTGGCTACAAAGCCTGAGGGTCCTGTACCCAAGGAACTCTGAGCATGTCACATGACAGAGCTTCACATGACTAACACTTCTGTACACAATTGTACAAACTTTATACATTATGACAATGCATACACAATATATACAATGCATTTATATGAGACAATAGAAGGTGAGCAAAGGGGGGAACCCTGCAGGAGAGCCCTATGGGCTTCAGGGACTCTTCCTGAGGGGACTTAGGGAGGGTACAGGACCATGTCCTCTACCGGGACACCACACATATCCAAGACCCAGACCCCATATCCCTGTGATGTGTCCTGTGGTATCAGATCCTATAAGGTGTGAGGTGCGGACCCCATATCCCTATGCTGTGTCCTGTGGTATCAGATCCTATAAGGTGCGGACCCCATATCCCTGTGCTGTGTCCTGTAGTATCAGATCCTATAAGGTGTGAGGTGCGGACCCCATATCCCTGTGCTGTGTCCTGTGGTATCAGATCCTATAAGGTGCGGACCCCATATCCCTGTGCTGTGTCCTGTAGTATCAGATCCTATAAGGTGTGAGGTGCGGACCCCATATCCCTGTGCTGTGTCCTGTGGTATCAGATCCTATAAGGTGTGAGGTGCGGACCCCATATCCCTGTCCTGTGTCCTGCGGTATCAGATCCTATAAGGTGTGAGGTGCGGACCCCATATCTCTGTGCTGTGTCCTGTGGTATCAGATCCTATAAGGTGTGAGGTGCGGACCCCATATCCCTGTCCTGTGTCCTGTGGTATCAGATCCTATAAGGTGTGAGGTGCGGACCCCATATCCCTGTCCTGTGTCCTGTGGTATCAGATCCTATAAGGTGTGAGGTGCGGACCCCATATCCCTGTCCTGTGTCCTGTGGTATCAGATCCTATAAGGTGTGAGGTGCGGACCCCATATCCCTGTCCTGTGTCCTGTGGTATCAGATCCTATAAGGTGTGAGGTGCGGACCCCATATCCCTGTCCTGTGTCCTGTGGTATCAGATCCTATAAGGTGTGAGGTGCGGACCCCATATCCCTGTCCTGTGTCCTGTGGTATCAGATCCTATAAGGTGTGAGGTGCGGACCCCATATCCCTGTGCTGTGTCCTGTGGTATCAGATCCTATAAGGTGTGAGGTGCGGACCCCATATCCCTGTGCTGTGTCCTGTGGTATCAGATCCTATAAGGTGTGAGGTGTGGACCCCATATCCCTGTACTGTGTTCTGTGGTATCAGATCCTATAAGGTCTGAGGTGCGGACCCCATATCCCTGTGCTGTGTCCTGTGGTATCAGATCCTATAAGGTGCGGACCCCATATCCCTGTGTTGTGTCCTGTGGTATCAGATCCTATAAGGTGTGAGGTGTGGACCCCATATCCCTGTGCTGTGTCCTGTGGTATAAGATCCTATAAGGTGTGAGGTGCGGACCCCATATCCCTGTGCTGTGTCCTGTGGTATCAGATCCTATAAGGTGTGAGGTGCGGACCCCATATCCCTGTGCTGTGTCCTGTGGTATCAGATCCTATAAGGTGTGAGGTGCGGACCCCATATCCCTGTGCTGTGTCCTGTGGTATCAGATCCTATAAGGTGCGGACCCCATATCCCTGTGCTGTGTCCTGTAGTATCAGATCCTATAAGGTGTGAGGTGCGGACCCCATATCCCTGTGCTGTGTCCTGTAGTATCAGATCCTATAAGGTGTGAGGTGCGGACCCCATATCCCTGTGCTGTGTCCCGTGGTATCAGATCCTATAAGGTGTGAGGTGCGGACCCCATATCCCTGTGCTGTGTCCTGTGGTATCAGATCCTATAAGGTGTGAGGTGTGAACCCCATATCCCTGTACTGTGTCCTGTGGTATCAGATCCTATAAGGTGTGAGGTGCGGACCCCATATCCCTGTCCTGTGTCCTGTGGTATCAGATCCTATAAGGTGTGAGGTGCGGACCCCATATCCCTGTGCTGTGTCCTGTGGTATCAGATCCTATAAGGTGTGAGGTGTGGACCCCATATCCCTGTGCTGTGTCCTGTGGTATCAGATCCTATAAGGTGTGAGGTGCGGACCCCATATCCCTGTACTGTGTCCTGTGGTATCAGATCCTATAAGGTGTGAGGTGCGGACCCCATATCCCTGTGCTGTGTCCTGTGGTATCAGATCCTATAAGGTGTGAGGTGCGGACCCCATATCCCTGTGCTGTGTCCTGTGGTATCAGATCCTATAAGGTGTGAGGTGCGGACCCCATATCCCTGTACTGTGTCCTGTGGTATCAGATCCTATAAGGTGTGAGGTGCGGACCCCATATCCCTGTGCTGTGTCCTGTGGTATCAGATCCTATAAGGTGTGAGGGGCGGACCCCATATCCCTATGCTGTGTCCTGTGGTATCAGATCCTATAAGGTGTGAGGTGCGGACCCCATATCCCTGTGCTGTGTCCTGTGGTATCAGATCTTATAAGGTGTGAGGTGCGGACCCCATATCCCTATGCTGTGTCCTGTGGTATCAGATCCTATAAGGTGTGAGGTGCGGACCCCATATCCCTGTACTGTGTCCTGTGGTATCAGATCCTATAAGATGTGAGGTGCGGACCCCATATCCCTGTGCTGTGTCCTGTGGTATCAGATCCTATAAGGTGTGAGGTGCGGACCCCATATCCCTATGCTGTGTCCTGTGGTATCAGATCCTATAAGGTGTGAGGTGCGGACCCCATATCCCTGTGCTGTGTCCTGTGGTATCAGATCCTATAAGGTGTGAGGTGCGGACCCAATATCCCTGTGCTGTGTCCTGTAGTATCAGATCCTATAAGGTGTGAGGTGTGAACCCCATATCCCTGTGCTGTGTCCTGTGGTATCAGATCCTATAAGGTGTGAGGTGTGGACCCCATATCCCTGTGCTGTGTCCTGCGGTATCAGATCCTATAAGGTGGGAGGTGCGGACCCCATATCCCTGTGCTGTGTCCAGTGGTATCAGATCCTATAAGGTGTGAGGTGGGGACCCCATATCCATGTACTGTGTCCTGTGGTATCAGATCCTATAAGGTGTGAGGTGCGGACCCCATATCCCTATACTGTGTCCTGTGGTATCAGATCCTATAAGGTGTGAGGTGCGGACCCCATATCCCTGTACTGTGTCCTGTGGTATCAGATCCTATAAGGTGTGAGGTGCGGACCCCATATCCCTGTGCTGTGCCCTGTGGTATCAGATCCTATAAGGTGTGAGGTGTGGACCCCATATCCCTGTGCTGTGTCCTGTGGTATCATATCCTATAAGGTGTGAGGTGCGGACCCCATATCCCTGTGCTGTGTCCTGTGGTATCAGATCCTATAAGGTGTGAGGTGTGGACCCCATATCCCTGTGCTGTGTCCCGTAATATCAGATCCTATAAGGTGTGAGGTGCGGACCCCATATCCCTGTGCTGTGTCCTGTGGTATCAGATCCTATAAGGTGTGAGGTGCGGACCCCATATCCCTGTGCTGTGTCCTGTAGTATCAGATCCTATAAGGTGTGAGGTGCGGACCCCATATCCCTGTGCTGTGTCCTGTGGTATCAGATCCTATAAGGTGTGAGGTGCGGACCCCATATCCCTGTGCTGTGTCCTATGGTATCAGATCCTATAAGGTGTGAGGTGCGGACCCCATATCCCTGTGCTGTGTCCTGTGGTATCAGATCCTATAAGGTGTGAGGTGCGGACCCCATATCTCTGTGCTGTGTCCTGTGGTATCAGATCCTATTAGGTGTGAGGTGCGGACCCCATATCCCTGTGCTGTGTCCTGTGGTATCAGATCCTATAAGGTGTGAGGTGCGGACCCCATATCCCTGTGCTGTGTCCTGTGGTATAAGATCCTATAAGGTGTGAGGTGCGGACCCCATATCCCTGTGCTGTGTCCTGTGGTATCAGATCCTATAAGGTGTGAGGTGCGGACCCCATATCCCTGTGCTGTGTCCTGTGGTATCAGATCCTATAAGGTGTGAGGTGCGGACCCCATATCCCTGTGCTGTGTCCTGTGGTATCAGATCCTATAAGGTGTGAGGTGCGGACCCCATATCCCTGTGCTGTGTCCTGTGGTATCAGATCCTATAAGGTGCGGACCCCATATCCCTGTGCTGTGTCCTGTAGTATCAGATCCTATAAGGTGTGAGGTGCGGACCCCATATCCCTGTGCTGTGTCCTGTAGTATCAGATCCTATAAGGTGTGAGGTGCGGACCCCATATCCCTGTGCTGTGTCCCGTGGTATCAGATCCTATAAGGTGTGAGGTGCGGACCCCATATCCCTGTGCTGTGTCCTGTGGTATCAGATCCTATAAGGTGTGAGGTGTGAACCCCATATCACTGTACTGTGTCCTGTGGTATCAGATCCTATAAGGTGTGAGGTGCGGACCCCATATCCCTGTCCTGTGTCCTGTGGTATCAGATCCTATAAGGTGTGAGGTGCGGACCCCATATCCCTGTGCTGTGTCCTGTGGTATCAGATCCTATAAGGTGTGAGGTGCGGACCCCATATCCCTGTGCTGTGTCCTGTGGTATCAGATCCTATAAGGTGTGAGGTGCGGACCCCATATCCCTGTACTGTGTCCTGTGGTATCAGATCCTATAAGGTGTGAGGTGCGGACCCCATATCCCTGTGCTGTGTCCTGTGGTATCAGATCCTATAAGGTGTGAGGTGCGGACCCCATATCCCTGTGCTGTGTCCTGTGGTATCAGATCCTATAAGGTGTGAGGTGCGGACCCCATATCCCTGTACTGTGTCCTGTGGTATCAGATCCTATAAGGTGTGAGGTGCGGACCCCATATCCCTGTGCTGTGTCCTGTGGTATCAGATCCTATAAGGTGTGAGGGGCGGACCCCATATCCCTATGCTGTGTCCTGTGGTATCAGATCCTATAAGGTGTGAGGTGCGGACCCCATATCCCTGTGCTGTGTCCTGTGGTATCAGATCTTATAAGGTGTGAGGTGCGGACCCCATATCCCTATGCTGTGTCCTGTGGTATCAGATCCTATAAGGTGTGAGGTGCGGACCCCATATCCCTGTACTGTGTCCTGTGGTATCAGATCCTATAAGATGTGAGGTGCGGACCCCATATCCCTGTGCTGTGTCCTGTGGTATCAGATCCTATAAGGTGTGAGGTGCGGACCCCATATCCCTATGCTGTGTCCTGTGGTATCAGATCCTATAAGGTGTGAGGTGCGGACCCCATATCCCTGTGCTGTGTCCTGTGGTATAAGATCCTATAAGGTGTGAGGTGCGGACCCCATATCCCTGTGCTGTGTCCTGTGGTATCAGATCCTATAAGGTGTGAGGTGCGGACCCAATATCCCTGTGCTGTGTCCTGTAGTATCAGATCCTATAAGGTGTGAGGTGTGAACCCCATATCCCTGTGCTGTGTCCTGTGGTATCAGATCCTATAAGGTGTGAGGTGTGAACCCCATATCCCTGTGCTGTGTCCTGTGGTATCAGATCCTATAAGGTGTGAGGTGCGGACCCCATATCCCTGTGATGTGTCCTGTGGTATCAGATCCTATAAGGTGTGAGGTGCGGACCCCATATCCCTGTACTGTGTCCTGTGGTATCAGATCCTATAAGGTGTGAGGTGCGGACCCCATATCCCTGTACTGTGTCCTGTGGTATCAGATCCTATAAGGTGTGAGGTGCGGACCCCATATCCCTGTGCTGTGCCCTGTGGTATCAGATCCTATAAGGTGTGAGGTGTGGACCCCATATCCCTGTGCTGTGTCCTGTGGTATCATATCCTATAAGGTGTGAGGTGCGGACCCCATATCCCTGTGCTGTGTCCTGTGGTATCAGATCCTATAAGGTGTGAGGTGTGGACCCCATATCCCTGTGCTGTGTCCCGTAATATTAGATCCTATAAGGTGTGAGGTGCGGACCCCATATCCCTGTGCTGTGTCCTGTGGTATCAGATCCTATAAGGTGTGAGGTGCGGACCCCATATCCCTGTGCTGTGTCCTGTGGTATCAGATCCTATAAGGTGTGAGGTGCGGACCCCATATCCCTGTGCTGTGTCCTGTGGTATCAGATCCTATAAGGTGTGAGGTGAGGACCCCATATCCCTGTGCTGTGTCCTGTGGTATCAGATCCTATAAGGTGTGAGGTGCGGACCCCATATCCCTGTGCTGTGTCCTGTGGTATCAGATCCTATAAGGTGTGAGGTGCGGACCCCATATCCCTGTGCTGTGTCCTGTGGTATCAGATCCTATAAGGTGTGAGGTGCGGACCCCATATCCCTGTGCTGTGTCCTGTGGTATCAGATCCTATAAGGTGTGAGGTGCGGACCCCATATCCCTGTGCTGTGTCCTGTGGTATCAGATCCTATAAGGTGTGAGGTGCAGACCCCATATCCCTGTGCTGTGTCCTGTAGTATCAAATCCTATAAGGTGTGAGGTGCGGACCCCATATCCCTGTGCTGTGTCCTGTGGTATCAGATCCTATAAGGTGTGAGGTGCGGACCCCATATCCCTGTGCTGTGTCCTATGGTATCAGATCCTATAAGGTGTGAGGTGCGGACCCCATATCCCTGTGCTGTGTCCTGTGGTATCAGATCCTATAAGGTCTGAGGTGCGGACCCCATATCCCTGTGCTGTGTCCTGTGTTATCAGATCCTATAAGGTGTGAGGTGCGGACCCCATATCCCTGTGCTGTGTCCTGTGGTATCAGATCCTATAAGGTGTGAGGTGCGGACCCCATATCCCTGTGCTGTGTCCTATGGTATCAGATCCTATAAGGTGTGAGGTGCGGACCCCATATCCCTGTGCTGTGTCCTGTGGTATCAGATCCTATAAGGTGTGAGGTGCGGACCCCATATCCCTGTACTGTGTCCTGTGGTATCAGATCCTATAAGGTGTGAGGTGCGGACCCCATATCCCTGTGCTGTGTCCTGTGGTATCAGATCCTATAAGGTGTGAGGTGCGGACCCCATATCCCTGTACTGTGTCCTGTGGTATCAGATTCTATAAGGCTCGGACCCCATATCCATGTACTGTGTCCTGTGGTATCAGATCCTATAAGGTGTGAAGTGCGGACCCCATATCCCTGTGCTGTGTCCTGTGGTATCAGATCCTATAAGGTGTGAGGTGCGGACCCCATATCCCTGTGCTGTGTCCTGTGGTATCAGATCCTATAAGGTCTGAGGTGCGGACCCCATATCCCTGTGCTGTGTCCTGTGTTATCAGATCCTATAAGGTGTGAGGTGCGGACCCCATATCCCTGTGCTGTGTCCTGTGGTATCAGATCCTATAAGGTGTGAGGTGCGGACCCCATATCCCTGTGCTGTGTCCTATGGTATCAGATCCTATAAGGTGTGAGGTGCGGACCCCATATCCCTGTGCTGTGTCCTGTGGTATCAGATCCTATAAGGTGTGAGGTGCGGACCCCATATCCCTGTACTGTGTCCTGTGGTATCAGATCCTATAAGGTGTGAGGTGCGGACCCCATATCCCTGTGCTGTGTCCTGTGGTATCAGATCCTATAAGGTGTGAGGTGCGGACCCCATATCCCTGTACTGTGTCCTGTGGTATCAGATTCTATAAGGCTCGGACCCCATATCCATGTACTGTGTCCTGTGGTATCAGATCCTATAAGGTGTGAAGTGCGGACCCCATATCCCTGTGCTGTGTCCTGTGGTATCAGATCCTATAAGGTGTGAGGTGCGGACCCCATATCCCTGTGCTGTGTCCTGTGGTATCAGATCCTATAAGGTGTGAGGTGCGGACCCCATATCCCTGTGCTGTGTCCTGTGGTATCAGATCCAATAAGGTGTGAGGTGCGGACCCCATATCCCTGTGCTGTGTCCTGTGGTATCAGATCCTATAAGGTGTGAGGTGCGGACCCCATATCCCTGTGCTGTGTCCTGTGGTATCAGATCCTATAAGGTGTGAGGTGCGGACCCCATATCCCTGTGCTGTGTCCTGTGGTATCAGATCCTATAAGGTGTGAGGTGCGGACCCCATATCCCTGTGCTGTGTCCTGTGGTATCAGATCCTATAAGGTGCGGACCCCATATCCCTGTGCTGTGTCCTGTAGTATCAGATCCTATAAGGTGTGAGGTGCGGACCCCATATCCCTGTGCTGTGTCCTGTAGTATCAGATCCTATAAGGTGTGAGGTGCGGACCCCATATCCCTGTGCTGTGTCCCGTGGTATCAGATCCTATAAGGTGTGAGGTGCGGACCCCATATCCCTGTGCTGTGTCCTGTGGTATCAGATCCTATAAGGTGTGAGGTGTGAACCCCATATCCCTGTACTGTGTCCTGTGGTATCAGATCCTATAAGGTGTGAGGTGCGGACCCCATATCCCTGTCCTGTGTCCTGTGGTATCAGATCCTATAAGGTGTGAGGTGCGGACCCCATATCCCTGTGCTGTGTCCTGTGGTATCATACCCTATAAGGTGTGAGGTGCGGACCCCATATCCCTGTGCTGTGTCCTGTGGTATCAGATCCTATAAGGTGTGAGGTGCGGACCCCATATCCCTGTGTTGTGTCCTATGGTATCAGATCCTGTAAGGTGTGAGGTGCGGACCCCATATCCCTGTCCTGTGTCCTGTGGTATCAGATCCTATAAGGTGTGAGGTGTGGACCCCATATCCCTGTGCTGTGTCCTGTGGTATCAGATCCTATAAGGTGTGAGGTGCGGACCCCATATCCCTGTACTGTGTCCTGTGGTATCAGATCCTATAAGGTGTGAGGTGCGGACCCCATATCCCTGTGCTGTGTCCTGTGGTATCAGATCCTATAAGGTGTGAGGTGCGGACCCCATATCCCTGTGCTGTGTCCTGTGGTATCAGATCCTATAAGGTGTGAGGTGCGGACCCCATATCCCTGTACTGTGTCCTGTGGTATCAGATCCTATAAGGTGTGAGGTGCGGACCCCATATCCCTGTACTGTGTCCTGTGGTATCAGATCCTATAAGGTGTGAGGTGCGGACCCCATATCCCTGTGCTGTGTCCTGTGGTATCAGATCCTATAAGGTGCGGACCCCATATCCCTGTGCTGTGTCCTGTGGTATCAGATCCTATAAGGTGTGAGGGGCGGACCCCATATCCCTATGCTGTGTCCTGTGGTATCAGATCCTATAAGGTGTGAGGTGCGGACCCCATATCCCTGTGCTGTGTCCTGTGGTATCAGATCTTATAAGGTGTGAGGTGCGGACCCCATATCCCTATGCTGTGTCCTGTGGTATCAGATCCTATAAGGTGTGAGGTGCGGACCCCATATCCCTGTACTGTGTCCTGTGGTATCAGATCCTATAAGATGTGAGGTGCGGACCCCATATCCCTGTGCTGTGTCCTGTGGTATCAGATCCTATAAGGTGTGAGGTGCGGACCCCATATCCCTGTGCTGTGTCCTGTGGTATCAGATCCTATAAGGTGTGAGGTGCGGACCCCATATCCCTGTGCTGTGTCCTGTGGTATCAGATCCTATAAGGTGTGAGGTGCGGACCCCATATCCCTATGCTGTGTCCTGTGGTATCAGATCCTATAAGGTGTGAGGTGCGGACCCCATATCCCTGTGCTGTGTCCTGTAGTATCAGATCCTATAAGGTGTGAGGTGCAGACCCCATATCCCTGTGCTGTGTCCTATGGTATCAGATCCTATAAGGTGTGAGGTGTGAACCCCATATCCCTGTGATGTGTCCTGTTGTATCAGATCCTATAAGGTGTGAGGTGCGGACCCCATATCCCTGTACTGTGTCCTGTGGTATCAGATCCTATAAGGTGTGAGGTGCGGACCCCATATCCCTGTACTGTGTCCTGTGGTATCAGATCCTATAAGGTGTGAGGTGCGGACCCCATATCCCTGTGCTGTGCCCTGTGGTATCAGATCCTATAAGGTGTGAGGTGCGGACCCCATATCCCTGTGCTGTGTCCTGTGGTATCAGATCCTATAAGGTGTGAGGTGTGGACCCCATATCCCTGTGCTGTGTCCTGTGGTATCATATCCTATAAGGTGTGAGGTGCGGACCCCATATCCCTGTGCTGTGTCCTGTAGTATCAGATCCTATAAGGTGTGAGGTGTGGACCCCATATCCCTGTGCTGTGTCCCGTAATATCAGATCCTATAAGGTGTGAGGTGCGGACCCCATATCCCTGTGCTGTGTCCTGTAGTATCAGATCCTATAAGGTGTGAGGTGAGGACCCCATATCCCTGTGCTGTGTCCTGTGGTATCAGATCCTATAAGGTGTGAGGTGCGGACCCCATATCCCTGTGCTGTGTCCTGTGTATCAGATCCTATAAGGTGTGAGGTGCGGACCCCATATCCCTGTGCTGTGTCCTGTGGTATCAGATCCTATAAGGTGTGAGGTGCGGACCCCATATCCCTGTGCAGTGTCCTGTGGTATCAGATCCTATAAGGTGTGAGGTGCGGACCCCATATCCCTGTACTGTGTCCTGTAGTATCTAATCCTATAAGGTGTGAGGTGCGGACCCCATATCCCTGTGCTGTGTCCTGTGGTATCAGATCCTATAAGGTGTGAGGTGCGGACCCCATATCCCTGTGCTGTGTCCTATGGTATCAGATCCTATAAGGTGTGAGGTGCGGACCCCATATCCCTGTGCTGTGTCCTGTGGTATCAGATCCTATAAGGTGTGAGGTGCGGACCCCATATCCCTGTGTTGTGTCCTGTGGTATCAGATCCTATAAGGTGTGAGGTGCGGACCCCACATCCCTGTGCTGTGTCCTGTAGTATCAGATCCTATAAGGTGTGAGGTGTGGACCCCATATCCCTGTGCTGTGTCCTGTGGTATCAGATCCTATAAGGTTTGAGGTGCGGACCCCATATCCCTGTGCTGTGTCCTGTGGTATCAGATCCTATAAGGTGTGAGGTGCGGACCCCATATCCCTGTGCTGTGTCCTGTGGTATCAGATCCTATAAGGTGTGAGGTGTGGACCCCATATCCCTGTGCTGTGTCCTGTGGTATCATACCCTATAAGGTGTGAGGTGCGGACCCCATATCCCTGTGCTGTGTCCTGTGGTATCAGATCCTATAAGGTGTGAGGTGTGGACCCCATATCCCTGTGCTGTGTCCCGTAATATCAGATCCTATAAGGTGTGAGGTGCGGACCCCATATCCCTGTGCTGTGTCCTGTAGTATCAGATCCTATAAGTTGTGAGGTGCGGACCCCATAACCCTGTGCTTTGTCCTGTGGTATCAGATCCTATAAGGTGTGAGGTGTGGACCCCATATCCCTGTGCTGTGTCCTGTAGTATCAGATCCTATAAGATGTGAGGTGCGGACCCCATATCCCTGTGCTGTGTCCTGTGGTGTCAGATCCTATAAGGTGTGAGGTGCGGACCCCATATCCCTGTGCTGTGTCCTGTGTATCAGATCCTATAAGGTGTGAGGTGCGGACCCCATATCCCTGTGCTGTGTCCTGTGGTATCAGATCCTATAAGGTGTGAGGTGCGGACCCCATATCCCTGTGCAGTGTCCTGTGGTATCAGATCCTATAAGGTGTGAGGTGCGGACCCCATATCCCTGTACTGTGTCCTGTAGTATCTAATCCTATAAGGTGTGAGGTGCGGACCCCATATCCCTGTGCTGTGTCCTGTGGTATCAGATCCTATAAGGTGTGAGGTGCGGACCCCATATCCCTGTGCTGTGTCCTATGGTATCAGATCCTATAAGGTGTGAGGTGCGGACCCCATATCCCTGTGCTGTGTCCTGTGGTATCAGATCCTATAAGGTGTGAGGTGCGGACCCCATATCCCTGTGTTGTGTCCTGTGGTATCAGATCCTATAAGGTGTGAGGTGCGGACCCCACATCCCTGTGCTGTGTCCTGTAGTATCAGATCCTATAAGGTGTGAGGTGTGGACCCCATATCCCTGTGCTGTGTCCTGTGGTATCAGATCCTATAAGGTTTGAGGTGCGGACCCCATATCCCTGTGCTGTGTCCTGTGGTATCAGATCCTATAAGGTGTGAGGTGCGGACCCCATATCCCTGTGCTGTGTCCTATGGTATCAGATCCTATAAGGTGTGAGGTGCGGACCCCATATCCCTGTGCTGTGTCCTGTGGTATCAGATCCTATAAGGTGTGAGGTGCGGAACCCATATGCCTGTGCTGTGTCCTGTGGTATCAGATCCTATAAGGTGTGAGGTGCGGACCCCATATCCCTGTACTGTGTCCTGTGGTATCAGATCCTATAAGGTGTGAGGTGTGGACCCCATATCCCTGTGCTGTGTCCTGTGGTATCAGATCCTATAAGGTGTGAGGTGCGGACCCCATATCCCTGTGCTGTGTCCTGTGGTATCAGATCCTATAAGGTGTGAGGTGCGGACCCCATATCCCTGTACTGTGTCCTGTTGTATCAGATCCTATAAGGTGTGAGGTGCGGACCCCATATCCCTGTGCTGTGTCCTGTGGTATCAGATCCTATAAGGTGTGAGGTGCGGACCCCATATCCCTGTGCTGTGTCCTGTGGTTTCAGATCCTATAAGGTGTGAGGTGCGGACCCCATATCCCTGTGCTGTGTCCTGTGGTATCAGATCCTATAAGGTGTGAGGTGCGGACCCCATATCCCTGTACTGTGTCCTGTGGTATCAGATACTATAAGGTGCGAGGTGCGGACCCCATATCCCTGTGCTGTGTCCTGTGGTATCAGATCCTATAAGGTGTGAGGTGCGGACCCCATATCCCTGTGCTGTGTCCTGTAGTATTAGATCCTATAAGGTGTGAGGTGCGGACCCCATATCCCTGTACTGTACTGTGTCCTGTGGTATCAGATCCTATAAGGTGTGAGGTGCGGACCCCATATCCCTGTGCTGTGTCCTGTGGTATCAGATCCTATAAGGTGTGAGGTGCGGACCCCATATCCCTGTGCTGTGTCCTGTGGTATCAGATCCAATAAGGTGTGAGGTGCGGACCCCATATCCCTGTGTTGTGTCCTATGGTATCAGATCCTGTAAGGTGTGAGGTGCGGACCCCATATCCCTGTGCTGTGTCCTGTGGTATCAGATCCTATAAGGTGTGAGGTGCGGACCCCATATCCCTGTGCTGTGTCCTGTGGTATCAGATCCAATAAGGTGTGAGGTGCGGACCCCATATCCCTGTACTGTGTCCTTTGGTATCAGATCCAATAAGGTGTGAGGTGTGGACCCCATATCCCTGTGCTGTGTCCTGTGGTATCAGATCTTATAAGGTGTGAGGTGCGGACCCCATATTCCTGTGCTGTGTCCTGTAGTTTCAAATCCTATAAGGTGTGAGGTGCGGACCCCATATCCCTGTGCTGTGTCCTGTAGTATCAAATCCTATAAGGTGTGAGGTGCGGACCCCATATCCCTGTGCTGTGTCCTATGGTATCAGATCCTATAAGGTGTGAGGTGCGGACCCCATATCTCTGTGCTGTGTCCTGTGGTATCAGATCCTATAAGGTGTGAGGTGCGGACCCCATATCCCTGTGCTGTGTCCTGTGGTATCAGATCCTATAAGGTGTGAGGTGCGGACCCCATATATCTGTGGTGTCAGATCCTATAAGATGTGAGGTGCGGACCCCATATCCCTGTACTGTGTCCTGTGGTATCAGATCCTATAAGGTGTGAGGTGCGGACCCCATATTCCTGTGCTGTGTCCTGTGGTATTAGATCCTATAAGGTGTGAGGTGCGGACCCCATATCCCTGTGCTGTGTCCTATGGTATCAGATCCTATAAGGTGTGAGGTGCGGACCCCATATCCCTGTGCTGTGTCCTGTGGTATCAGATCCTATAAGGTGTGAGGTGCGGACCCCATATCCCTGTGCTGTGTCCTGTGGTATCAGATCCTATAAGGTGTGAGGTGCGGACCCCATATCCCTGTCCTGTGGTATCAGATCCTATAAGGTGTGAGGTGCGGACCCCATATCCCTGTCCTGTGGTATCAGATCCTATAAGGTGTGAGGTGCGGACCCCATATCCCTGTGCTGTGTCCTGTGGTATCAGATCCTATAAGGTGTGAGGTGCGGACCCCATATCCCTGTCCTGTGGTATCAGATCCTATAAGGTGTGAGGTGCGGACCCCATATCCCTGTGCTGTGTCCTGTGGTATCAGATCCTATAAGGTGTGAGGTGCGGACCCCATATCCCTGTGCAGTGTCCTGTGGTATCAGATCCTATAAGGTGTGAGGTGCGGACCCCATATCCCTGTACTGTGTCCTGTAGTATCTAATCCTATAAGGAGTGAGGTGCGGACCCCATATCCCTGTGCTGTGTCCTGTGGTATCAGATCCTATAAGGTGTGAGGTGCGGACCCCATATCCCTGTGCTGTGTCCTATGGTATCAGATCCTATAAGGTGTGAGGTGCGGACCCCATATCCCTGTGCTGTGTCCTGTGGTATCAGATCCTATAAGGTGTGAGGTGCGGACCCCATATCCCTGTGTTGTGTCCTGTGGTATCAGATCCTATAAGGTGTGAGGTGCGGACCCCACATCCCTGTGCTGTGTCCTGTAGTATCAGATCCTATAAGGTGTGAGGTGTGGACCCCATATCCCTGTGCTGTGTCCTGTGGTATCAGATCCTATAAGGTTTGAGGTGCGGACCCCATATCCCTGTGCTGTGTCCTGTGGTATCAGATCCTATAAGGTGTGAGGTGCGGACCCCATATCCCTGTGCTGTGTCCTGTGGTATCAGATCCTATAAGGTGTGAGGTGCGGACCCCATATCCCTGTGCTGTGCCCTGTGGTATCAGATCCTATAAGGTGTGAGGTGTGAACCCCATATCCCTGTGATGTGTCCTGTAGTATCAGATCCTATAAGGTCTGAGGTGCGGACCCCATATCCCTGTGCTGTGTCCTGTGGTATCATATCCTATAAGGTGTGAGGTGCGGACCCCATATCCCTGTGCTGTGTCCTGTGGTATCAGATCCTATAAGGTGTGAGGTGTGGACCCCATATCCCTGTGCTGTGTCCCGTAATATCAGATCCTATAAGGTGTGAGGTGCGGACCCCATATCCCTGTGCTGTGTCCTGTAGTATCAGATCCTATAAGGTGTGAGGTGCGGACCCCATAACCCTGTGCTGTGTCCTGTGGTATCAGATCCTATAAGGTGTGAGGTGCGGACCCCATATCCCTGTGCTGTGTCCTGTAGTATCAGATCCTATAAGGTGTGAGGTGAGGACCCCATATCCCTGTGCTGTGTCCTGTGGTATCAGATCCTATAAGGTGTGAGGTGCGGACCCCATATCCCTGTGCTGTGTCCTATGGTATCAGATCCTATAAGGTGTGAGGTGCGGACCCCATATCCCTGTGCTGTGTCCTGTGGTATCAGTTCCTATAAGGTGTGAGGTGCGGACCCCATATCCCTGTGCTGTGTCCTGTGTATCAGATCCTATAAGGTGTGAGGTGCGGACCCCATATCCCTGTGCTGTGTCCTGTGGTATCAGATCCTATAAGGTGTGAGGTGCGGACCCCATATCCCTGTGCAGTGTCCTGTGGTATCAGATCCTATAAGGTGTGAGGTGCGGACCCCATATCCCTGTACTGTGTCCTGTAGTATCTAATCCTATAAGGTGTGAGGTGCGGACCCCATATCCCTGTGCTGTGTCCTGTGGTATCAGATCCTATAAGGTGTGAGGTGCGGACCCCATATCCCTGTGCTGTGTCCTATGGTATCAGATCCTATAAGGTGTGAGGTGCGGACCCCATATCCCTGTGCTGTGTCCTGTGGTATCAGATCCTATAAGGTGTGAGGTGCGGACCCCATATCCCTGTGTTGTGTCCTGTGGTATCAGATCCTATAAGGTGTGAGGTGCGGACCCCACATCCCTGTGCTGTGTCCTGTAGTATCAGATCCTATAAGGTGTGAGGTGCGGACCCCATATCCCTGTACTGTGTCCTGTGGTATCAGATCCTATAAGGTGTGAGGTGCGGACCCCATATCCCTGTGCTGTGTCCTATGGTATCAGATCCTATAAGGTGTGAGGTGTGGACCCCATATCCCTGTGCTGTGTCCTGTGGTATCAGATCCTATAAGGTTTGAGGTGCGGACCCCATATCCCTGTGCTGTGTCCTGTGGTATCAGATCCTATAAGGTGTGAGGTGCGGACCCCATATCCCTGTGCTGTGTCCTATGGTATCAGATCCTATAAGGTGTGAGGTGCGGACCCCATATCCCTGTGCTTTGTCCTGTGGTATCAGATCCTATAAGGTGTGAGGTGCGGACCCCATATCCCTGTACTGTGTCCTGTGGTATCAGATACTATAAGGTGCGAGGTGCGGACCCCATATCCCTGTGCTGTGTCCTGTGGTATCAGATCCTATAAGGTGTGAGGTGCGGACCCCATATCCCTGTGCTGTGTCCTGTGGTATTAGATCCTATAAGGTGTGAGGTGCGGACCCCATATCCCTGTACTGTACTGTGTCCTGTGGTATCAGATCCTATAAGGTGTGAGGTGCGGACCCCATATCCCTGTGCTGTGTCCTGTGGTATCAGATCCTATAAGGTGTGAGGTGCGGACCCCATATCCCTGTGCTGTGTCCTGTGGTATCAGATCCAATAAGGTGTGAGGTGCGGACCCCATATCCCTGTGCAGTGTCCTGTGGTATCAGATCCTGTAAGGTGTGAGGTGCGGACCCCATATCCCTGTGCTGTGTCCTGTGGTATCAGATCCTATAAGGTGTGAGGTGCGGACCCCATATCCCTGTGTTGTGTCCTATGGTATCAGATCCTGTAAGGTGTGAGGTGCGGACCCCATATCCCTGTGCTGTGTCCTGTGGTATCAGATCCTATAAGGTGTGAGGTGCGGACCCCATATCCCTGTGCTGTGTCCTGTGATATCAGATCCAATAAGGTGTGAGGTGCGGACCCCATATCCCTGTACTGTGTCCTATGGTATCAGATCCTATAAGGTGTGAGGTGTGGACCCCATATCCCTGTGCTGTGTCCTGTGGTATCAGATCTTATAAGGTGTGAGGTGCGGACCCCATATTCCTGTGCTGTGTCCTGTAGTTTCAAATCCTATAAGGTGTGAGGTGCGGACCCCATATCCCTGTGCTGTGTCCTGTAGTATCAAATCCTATAAGGTGTGAGGTGCGGACCCCATATCCCTGTGCTGTGTCCTATGGTATCAGATCCTATAAGGTGTGAGGTGCGGACCCCATATCTCTGTGCTGTGTCCTGTGGTATCAGATCCTATAAGGTGTGAGGTGCAGACCCCATATCCCTGTGCTGTGTCCTGTGGTATCAGATCCTCTAAGGTGTGAGGTGCGGACCCCATATATCTGTGGTGTCAGATCCTATAAGATGTGAGGTGCGGACCCCATATCCCTGTACTGTGTCCTGTGGTATCAGATCCTATAAGGTGTGAGGTGCGGACCCCATATTCCTGTGCTGTGTCTTGTGGTATTAGATCCTATAAGGTGTGAGGTGCGGACCCCATATCCCTGTGCTGTGTCCTATGGTATCAGATCCTATAAGGTGTGAGGTGCGGACCCCATATCCCTGTGCTGTGTCCTGTGGTATCAGATCCTATAAGGTGTGAGGTGCGGACCCCATATCCCTATGCTGTGTCCTGTGGTATCAGATCCTATAAGGTGTGAGGTGCGGACCCCATATCCCTGTCCTGTGGTATCAGATCCTATAAGGTGTGAGGTGCGGACCCCATATCCCTGTCCTGTGGTATCAGATCCTATAAGGTGTGAGGTGCGGACCCCATATCCCTGTGCTGTGTCCTGTGGTATCAGATCCTATAAGGTGTGAGGTGCGGACCCAATATCCCTGTGCTGTGTCCCGTGGTATCAGATCCTATAAGGTGTGAGGTGCGGACCCCATATCCCTGTCCTGTGGTATCAGATCCTATAAGGTGTGAGGTGCGGACCCCATATCCCTGTCCTGTGGTATCAGATCCTATAAGGTGTGAGGTGCGGACCCCATATCCCTGTCCTGTGGTATCAGATCCTATAAGGTGTGAGGTGCGGACCCTGTGCCTCCTGGTGCCATCTCTTCCCCAGATAAGTGACGCACTCGGCCGTCCACATGATGGAGAACGTCATCCATCAGATCAGGCTTCAGGGCTGACGTGTCTCTAGAGGTCATTCTGGGCCCCTATGACCATTCTGTGATATCGGACTCATTTACATCATAGGCACCAGGAGGTTTTTCAGCAGTTTGCTCTACAGCAGCTCTTCTGTGGGATCGGACCAGTCTAGTCTTCACCCCCACATATTAACCCCTACATTTCAGGGATTCGCACAAGATTGGTGGTTTTTAGAGCTGATTTGACCCAGTTGTCTACACTTTACTGTTCGGTCACATTCGCTGATTCTTGCAGCTTCTAACAACTCCAGGAACCGATCCGTCATTAGGTTCTATTCCCCTCCCCCGGCAGGTGCCATTGTTATATATATACAGTGGTCCCTCAACATACGATGGGAATCCGTCCCAAATGGACCATCGTTTGTTGAAACCATTGTATGTTGAGGGATTCGTGCAATGTAAAAGTATAGGACAGTGGTCTACAACCTGCGGACCGCCAGATGTTGCAAAACTACAACACCCAGCATGCCCCGAAAGCCAACGGCTGTCCGGGCATGCTGGGAGTTGTAGTTTTGCAACATCTGGAGGTCCGCAGGTTGTAGACCACTGGTATTGGAGGTTATACTCACGTGTCCCCGCCGCTCCGGACCGTCACCGCTGGTCACCGCTTCCCTGGATGTCGCCGTCCATCGCTGTAGCCGCGTCCCCGGGGTGTCCCCGACGCTCCGGCAAGGCCTCTGCTTCCCCGGCATCCTCACTCTCCGTCGCCGCCATCTCGTTGTTACGCACGCCGCTCCTATTGGATGACGGGACGGCGTGCGCAGTGACGTGATGACGACGATGGAGAGCGCCAACGATGCAGGGGATCCCGAAGAGGACGCGTCGGAGCCCCGAGGACAGGTAAGTGATCGTCAGCGGACCACACGGGGCACCGTAAACGGCTATCCGGGGGCAGCTGAAGCAGTCTGCGCTGCCGGATAGCCGTTTATGCGATGGCCCCGACATACAAAAGCATCGTATGTTGAAATGATTGTATGTCGGGGCCATCGTAGGTCGGGGGGTCACTGTATACTAATAAGGTCAGACATTTCCCTATATATATTAATATAATCATAGATTTTCCGCACAATACATTGTTAGTAAACGAGCGCTGGCGCCCGGCGCGGGGATGAATATATTTCCTATCAGATTTGTTGTTTATCTCATTGATACGTCTCAGATGCTCTGCGAGGTTTCATGTCTTTTTTTGCTGTACATAGAAGTTTCTGGGGATTTCATGGTATATTGGAAATAGCGTTGGTTAGAAGTAGATTTGTGAGCCCATTGTAAATAGCAAATATTTGATTTCTAAATGCTCTTTTCTTAGTGATTTTCCATTAAATACAGGATTCAGTGTAAAATTTACATTTCCTCTGAAGAGCTTAAGGATTCCAGTGTGAATGCCGCCGTCTGGGGCCCCGATGGACCCTCACATTATCCATTGTCAGTTTACTGCAAATTCCATGCGCCTTGCGAAGCCTTCGGGGACGCTGCCCTATCACGTGCCGGACGCGCTTCATCCGAAATGATCCTGATTTAACCATTTTCTTGACTTCTTCTGTCATATATTCATTACCCTCTGCCCTCTCTGTACTTGACCACCAGATATTCATCCTAATGCTGTGCGTCCCCTCTGCCCTAAAATCAACAGCGCCATAAGAACACAATTAATAGGACAGTGTGTCGCCCACGAGCCGCCGCCGCCGCACATTGTAATGAGGCTTCATTGGAAATGCATTTGATTCTAGAATTCATGGTTTGGTTTACTCAGGGCCGTCAAATGTCAGGTGTATTCATTATGGAAGGACGACACAGCCCCACAGCTTATTAATGCTTAATATGGGCACCGGGGAAGACGGGAGGATGGTATCGATAAATGAGATAGATAGATCTGAGATAGATAGATATGAGATAGATAGATAGATAGATAGATAGATATGAGATAGATTTGAGATAGATATGAGATAGGTAGATATGAAATAGATAGATAGATATGAGATAGATAGCTAGATAGATATGAGATAGATATGAGATAGATATGAGATAGATAGAGAGATAGATAGATAGATAGATAGATATGAGATAGATAGATAGATAGATATGAGATAGATATGAGATAGATATGAGATAGATAGAGAGATAGATAGATAGATAGATAGATATGAGATAGATAGATAGATAGATATGAGATAGATAGATAGGAGATAGATAGATATGAGATAGATAGATAGATAGATAGATATGAGATAGATAGATATGAGATAGATAGATATGAGATAGATAGATAGATAGATAGATAGATGGATATGAGATAGATATGAGATAGATAGATGGATATGAGATAGATATGAGATAGATAGATATGAGATAGATAGATAGATATGAGATAGATAGATAGATATGAGATAGATAAATAGGTAGATATGAGATAGACAGATAGATAGATAGATATGAGATAGATATGAGATAGATAGATAGATATGAGATAGAAAGATAGATATGAGATAGATTGATTGCACAGAGGCATATTCACAGTGTAGGGTCCGTCCCAATGAGGTCACCTTATCGTGGTGGGATGGTCCAAACTATTAGGCCAAATGGTGAGCGAAGTGCCTCTATTTTTCATTTTTTGCATTGTAGCAATGTAGCATTTCATGTTTTATCTATATGTTTGTGCCAGCAGTGTGCTGCTGTATTCTCCTGTTTGTGTATATTCAGCCTAGCAGCGTGCACCTGTATGCCGGGTCCATGCAGTAGTTTGGTATCAGTATGTGCTGGCCAACTTATCCTTGTTTGTGTTATACATATGGGGGGGAGTGGCTGCCTCCATGTTGGCTCCGGCACCCCACCCATCTTATAAGGTGCTGGATGTTCCAGACCTTACAAGCCTGGTAACTGACTGCACAGAAGCACATTCATAGTGTAGGGTCCGTCCCAATGAGGTCACCTTATCGCGGTGGGATGGTCCCCCGCCATTCCTGCTCCTACCTGCTTTGTGATGTTGTGAATTAATAAAGAAGAAAAGCAAACTGGCGAGTGCCGTCTATATCTCTTATTCTAAAACTTTACATTCAGCCTTAAAGGTCACCCCCTTAGACAGGATTATAACCTGGCGTAAAGGTGGCCATACACATTAGCCTAAATTCAATCAAAACGGACATATTGATCCAGAACGATTATTTTTTTGGGTTACCCCTGACTATAAAGAGTAGTTTTAGGCTTTACACATATGCATCCTCAGTATATTTTCCTTCCGGCACTGCAGAAAATGTGCCGTAGGGAAAATGAAGCAATAACTGATCCCATTCATTTTAATGGGACAGTTTACAATCATCCGGCGTCTCAGTCTGGACGCCGGATGATTGGACTCGCTGGATCGGCACAAACAGGGAGACCCATCTTGCTGCGCTCCCCTGTCCGGCAATCACGAACAATGGACACCAGACGATACACAACTGATGCCAACTGATGCACTTCTGGCATCAGTTGTGGTAAGTTTTGCCAGAGCCGAACGCCGGATATATGTAACTCTAGCCTTAGTCGATGGTCATCGTCAGAAAATAAGACACCCACGAATAAAACAATTGTTATGTAAAGAATGGTGATATAATAAAAGGGCTTTGGTTTAGAGAAAGACCATATTTTTTTTTATTTTTTTTTGCAATTTGTCCTTATTAATGAATTAAATATATTTTATTTCCATTATTTATTTATTTTTTTCTCATTTTCTCCTGATATCACCAAAAAAATTTGGAAAAATTACTGAACAAAAAAAATACATATAAATAAATTAAAATAAAGCCAATATATCACAAAAAATGGCTTAAAGGAGCATTCCGGGATGTGAAAATTGTCTGGCAGTAAAAAAATAAAGGGATACATAAACTGCCGCCGCTCCCCCGGTGCCTCCGATAACCCACTCCGGCCTCCGCCGCGATCCTCTTCCTTGTTGCCAGTGGTAGGTGAGTCATACTGCATTCAGCCAATCACCGGCCGCAGCGAAATCCCACCTCGGCCGGTGATAGGCTGAGCGGCAATGTGACGTTTTTAGTCCCGGCACCAGGAAGAACCCAGGGCCGAAAACATCACACTGCGGCTCAGCCGTCGCCGGGCCGAGGTGGGACTTCACTGTGGCCGGTGATTGGCTCCAGGGGAGCGGCGACAGGTATGTATTCCTTTATTTACCAGCAGTCTGAAAGACAATTTTTACATCCCGGAATACTCCTTTAAATTTTATTTGAAAACCTGAACGAAAAATTTAAACTTTAGAGCATTTAAATCTACATATGTTAAAAAAGAAAATGTGTTTTAGTCAGTAAGGGGAAAAATGAGCTTGGTTTAGAAGTGGTTGAAGGATTGATCCAAACATTTGGCTTCTTTCACATGTGAAAGGGGTTATCCGGCAATAAAACCTATTTTCATCTGTCTAATAAATGAGCATATATTGGTAAATAAGGTAATTTTACTATGCTGTGCTGTAATAGACTTCCTCTTCCTGTGTACATTGCAGCTGGGAATTCAGCCAACTTCATCTCTTTCCCCTCTGTGGTAGGGGTTATTGTCAAGAAGGTACAGTGGGAGAGAGATAGAGTTAACTGAATTCCCAACTAGAGTGTCCTGTCATGGATGTCCTGTTCCTGTGTACAGTTTATCCAGGAATTCAGCCAACACTATCTCCTTCCCCTGTGTGGGAAAGGTTATTGTCAAGAAGGTGCAGTGGGAGGGAGATAGAGTGGGCTAAATTCCCATCTAGAGTGTCTGGTAATGGACTTCCTGTTCTTGTGTACACTCTATCTGTGAATTCAGCCAACTCTATCTCCTTCACCTTTTTTGGCAGAGTTATTGTCAAGAAGGTGCAGTTGGAAGGAGATAAAATTGGCTGAATTCCCGGCTAGAGTGTCCTGACAAGATTTGGCAACTGGTTACAACAGAGAAGACAGGTTGCATCAGAAGCAGAAGGAAAGTATGAAAGAATACCGAAAGGCAGTAAAATACATTTATTTACCAATATATGTTCATGTATTAGACAAGTGTTTCCCAACCAGTCTGCCTCCAGCTGTTGCAAAACTACATCTCCCAGCATGCCCGGACAGCCTTTGGCTGTCCGGGCATGCTGGGAGCTGTAGTTTTGCATCAGCTGGAGGCAGACTGGTTAGGAAATACAGTATTGGGTGATGAAAAATAGGTCTCTTCATGGGACACCCCCTTTTATATAAGTGTTGTGGTGACAATGTGGTTTGGCTGTGGATTTTAGAAAATCATGACAAAACCCTAATGATATTTTTTCTATAGCACAAAGGCCCAGCAATGCATTTGTGGAAACAAAGGCTTAAAAAATTGATGTCCCAAGCTCAGGACAGGTCATCAATATTAGATCGGAAAGGGGGTCAATCACCCAGCACCCACAGAGGCGGCAATTCTCACATGATCAAACAGCTGATCGGTGGGGGTGCTGGAAGTCAGACCTGTACCAATCTAATATTAATGGCTCATCCCGAGGATACTCCGTCAATTCTTCAAGGCTGGAAAATCCCTTTAAGTTCTTTTTACTGTTCTAATCCTGATGCCCCCGATTGATTCTGCCACATTGTAATGTTCTATGGACACAATACAAATGAATACAGTTTACTACGCATTTCCTTTATCTATTATGCAGTCTTTTCATGTATTATGAAGTGTTCACTGTTTTTTTTCTGCATGTCCATAGTACAGTTTGTAGTAGTCAATTCACGCTCAACATATGGATCTTTATATGATGCAATATTAAGTCTAACATTGTGAGAATTGGCTTTGATATTAGCCGCGTCTCCTCGGAACGATCCGCTGAACTTGATTGTTGATTCTTCGGTCTATTTTTATTCCTGCTGTGTAAGTGCCATATATCGAGCGTCGTTCACCTACTTGAAAATGCCAATAAAATAAGCAAATTCGATTTTGTTTACTTGGAAAAAAAAAAAAAATAAATGTGCTTATCCGATTTATTGGAATAATCTCAGGCCGTATTGACTGCGTCTATTCTTAGAGACTAATTAACTTACATGTGTCGGAGGCGATCGCTTCGTATTCTTAGCCTTGGACACGACGCGTTGTCTTCGCAGTCAACCCGGTGACCTGAGATTCTACTGTAAATGATTTAATATAACCTGGAGACCTGACATGGAGCCCGGGGCCCCGTGGAGAGGACGGCGAGGAGCCGGGTTTGTGAGTTGTTCTTCTTCTGCTTCTTTAATATTGCAAAACGTTACATCATGGAAGGATACAGTGAGCAGATGTTCTACAGATGAAAGCAATGGATACATTCGTTATTAAATGTAGATGTATAAGAAATACTACGATTCCTTTTGGGCAAATACTGAATATAAATTATAATTCACGTGAATCTTCTGCTTAATCCATCAGATGGTAAAGATTCTTTCTGAATATTTCCCCAGGACTCCACTAGGATATACATAAAAAAAAATGTTCTACCATTTATTGTTCAGTCATTTGTATCTCAGAATTAAAGGGGTAATCCAGGAAAAAAAACTTTTTATTAAAACTTCTATTAAAAAAATCTTAATCCTTTCAATAATTATCAGCTGCTGAAGTTGAGTTGTTGTTTTCTGTCTGGCAACAGTGCTCTCTGCTGACATCTCTGCTTGTCTCAGGAACTGCACCGAGTAGAAGAGGTTTGCTATGGGGATTTGCTTCTAAACTGGGCTGTTCCTAAGACATGTGTCATCAGAGAGCACTTAGACAGAAAAGAACAACTCAACTTCAGCAGCTCATAAGCACTGAAAGGATTAAGATTTTTTAATAGAAGTCATTTACAAATCTGTTTAACTTTCTGGAGCCAGTTGATATAGAAAAAAAAGGGGTATTACCTTAAAGGGGTATTCCAGGGAAAAACTTTTTTATATATATCAACTGGCTCCAGAAAGTTAAACAGATTTGTAAATTACTTCTATTAAAAAATCTTAATCCTTTCAGTACTTATGAGCTTCTGAAGTTAAGGTTGTTCTTTTCTGTCTAAATCCTCTCTGATGACACGTGTCTCGGGAACCGCCCAATTTAGAAGAGGTTAGCTATGGGGATTTGCTTCTAAACTGGGTGTTTCCCCAGGTGTCATCAGAGAGGATTTAGACAGAAAAGAACAACCTTAACTTCAAAAGCTCATAAGTACTGAAAGGATTAAGATTTTTTAATAGAAGTAATTTACAATTCAGTTTAACTTTCTGGAGCCAGTTGCTATAGAAAAAAAAGTTTTTTCCTGGAATACCCCTTTAACTACTTATACTGTGACGTCATTACAAGATGATTCTTTATTAAATATTTCCACATTTTTACATATATTCTGCAAGTAATTTAGGCCCACTTGTCTATAGATAATGGAGGGGGAATGGGGGTTCTGTTTTCATGGCTGATGAGCAGATCTGCACTAGATTTGAGCAAGCTGAGTCCCCCAAACCCAGATTTGATCCGAACTTTGGGGGGAAGGGGTATCTGACCAAACCTTAGAGCATTGCCAGGTTCGGTTCACGTAAACCCTGTACAGGCTGAGCTGTGCTCACAGCTGATAACTTCGAGCCATGAGAACAGCTCAGCCCAGCATGGAAGGAGTTGATTACCACTGTTGAGCAGTGCTAGTTAACTCCTTGGGGGTGTATACATTATACAGTGAAGAGAGTGATATTTACCATCTCATCGCTGGTCCGGCCCTTTCCTCATGTAGCTCCGCTCCCCTCGTGACATCATCGTTAGAGGCAGGGCTATACAGGTAGAGCAAATAGCCTGCATGGGGGAACAAAGAATGTTGCACTCACCGGTCTAGGATAAAACTTATTTATTGAAGACTAATCAGCGGGTGTATGGATCAGCATAGCGCCTTCACGGGACAGGCGGTATCCGTTTCGTGTGCTGAGCACACTTCGTCTGCCGACGCATCGGCAGACGAAGTGTGCTCAGCACACGAAACGGATACTATCCGTCCCGTGGAGACGCACCTGCTATGCTGATCCATACACCCGCTGACTAGTCTTCAATAAAGAAGTTTTATCCTGGACCGGTGAGTGCAACATTCTTTGTTCCCCCATGCAGGATATTTGCTCTACCTGTATAGCCTTGCCTCTAACGATGATGTCACGAGGGGAGCGGAGCTACATGAGAAAAGGGCCGGACCAGCGATGAGATGGTAAGTATCACTCTCTTCACTGTATAATGTATACTCCCCCAAGGAGTTAACTCCTTCCTTACTAGGCTAGCACATAGCATTCAGCCCAGCAATATGTTAAAGCACACCAGCAGGCAGTTTAACCCTTACACTGCAGGACCCCGTTTGTCTGAAGTAACGTGATTGAAAATAAAGACAATATTTTAAGTCCATCTACCTATGGTGAGTGCTCCATTTACTTGCTACACTTTGCAATTTAGTGTTAGGGTGCGTTCCCACCTGGCGTATACGCAGCAAAATTTACGACAGCAGCGGGAAATACGCTGCGTATTCCTTGCTCACTATGTACACAGGGCTTTCCGGCGGCAGCCCTATGCGTGTAGTGAGTTTTGGAGGCGGGGCTGTGGGCCAGCGTGACTGTGACGCGCGGCTCCGCCTCCAAAACTCACTGCACACATAGGGCTGCCGCCGGAATGCGCAGCATATTTCCCGCTGCTGCCGTAAATTTTGCGCAGCGTGAAATACGCTGTGTATACGCCAAGTGGGAACGCACCCTTACTATAAGACTTGTGTGAACAATGCCTCAATGGGCAAATAAGTTGGAGTGATGGCTCCTATATATCTGGTGCAGTCAAGCTTCAGGAATTAAAGGGGTATTCCAGAAAGTTAAAGGGGTACTCCGGTGAAAAACTTTTTTTTATTTTATTTTTTTAAATCAACTGGTGCCAGAAAGTGAAACAGATCTGTAAATTACTTCTATTAAAAAATCTTAATCCTTCCTGTACTTATTAACTGCTGAATACTACAGTGGAAATTCTTTTCCATTTGAAACACAGAGCTCTCTGCTGACATCACGAGCACAGTGCTCTCTGCTGACATCTCTGTCCATTTTAGGAACTGTCCAGAGCAAAAGGAAATCCTCATAGCAAACATATACTGTTCTGGACAGTTCCTAAAATGGACAGAGATGTCAGCAGAGAGCACTGTGCTCATGACGTCAGCAGACAGCTCTGTGTTTCAAAAAGAAAATAATTTCCGCTGTAGTATTCAGCAGCTAATAAGTACAGGAAGGATTAAGATTTTTTAATAGAAGTAATTTACAAAACTGTTTAACTTTCTGGCACGAGTTGATAAAAAAAAAAAAAAAAAAGTTTTTCACCGGAGTACCACTTTAAACAGATTTGTAAATTACTTCTATTAAAAAATCTTAATCCTTCCAGTAGTTATGAGCTGCTGAAGTTTAGTTGTTCTTTTTTTTTGTCTGACAACAGTGCTCTCTTCTGACACCTCTGCTTGTCTCAGGAACTGTCCAGAGTAAGAGCAAATCCCCATAGCAAACCTCTAAGGCTTCGGACAGTTCCTGAGACAGACAGAGGTGTCAGCAGAGAGCACTGTTGTCAGAAAGAAAAGAACAACTCAACTTCAGCAGCTGATAACTACTGGAAGGATTACTATTTTTTAATAGAAGTAATTTGCAAATCTGTTTAACTTTCTGGAGCCAGTTGATATAAAAAGAAAAGTTTTTTTTCCTCTTTTCCTGGAATACCCCTTTAAATTAGGTTATCCAGGAATAGAAAAACAGAGCTCCACGTCTGTCCCCAGGTTGGCTGTGGTATAACAACTTGGCTCCATTCATTTCAATAGAACTGAGCTGCAGAACCACACCCAACCTGGAGACGGACAGGGATTTTATTTGAAAGAAATTAGCTCAGTTTTTCTATTCCTGGATAACCCCTTTACGTTACTTATTTTTGGAATTGCACATCGTGCTGTTACATTTACTGAGTATTACCGTATTTTTCGCCCTATAGGACGCACCGGCACATAAGACGCACCCAATTTTAAAGGTGCAAAAATCTAGAAAAAAAAAGATTCTGCACCCAACAGTGATCTTCAACCTGCAGACCTTCAGATGTTGCAAAACTACAACTCCCAGCATGCCCGGACAGCCGTTGGCTGTCCAGGCATGCTGGGAGTTGTAGTTTTGCAACATCTGGAGGTCCGCAGTTTGAAGACCACTGGTATAGGAGGTAATACTCACGTGTCCCCGCCGCTCCGGACCCGTCACCGCTGCCCTGGATGTGGCTCCATCGCTGTCGCCGCGTCCCCGAGGTATCCCCGACGCTCCGGACATCTTCTTCCCCGGGATCCACGCTCTCCATCGCCGTCATCACGTCGCTACGCACGCCGCTCCTATTGGATGACGGGACGGCATGCACGCCGACGTGATTACCACAAAGGAGAGCTCCGGCCATGCAGGGTATCCCGGCACGGAGCAGACACCGAGGAGGCAGGTAAGGTCCCTCCCGGTGTCCTGTAAGCTGTTCGGGACGCCGCGGTGATTTCACCGCAGCGGTCCCGAACAGCCCGACTGAGCAGCCGGGTTAGTGTCACTTTCGCTTCAGATGCGGCGGTCAGCTTTGATCGCCGTGTCTGAAGGGTTAATAAAGGGCATCACCGCGATCGGTGATGTCCTGTATTAGCCGCGGGTCCCGGCCGTTGATGGCCACAGGGACTGACCCGATAGGTGTGTATACGCCGTATGAGACGCACCAACTCCCCCCCCCCCCAGTTATGGGGAAGAAAAAGTGCGTCTTATACGGCAAAAAATACGGTATTCTTTACAACCATAAGTACCGTGTATTTTCTATTCTTTTCTGTCCTAATCCTAGGTGGAGAGAAGCGCCGATCCTGACAATGCAGGTCAGCCACATATTATCTAATGGGATTATAAAATATTCTTCATTAAAATACAAGGATCAAGTATAATCGTCGTCACTCTAAATATCAAATATCCTTCTTTAAAGTTATTTTTTGGAAATCCTTTAATATTAAACAATCACACGCATTGCAGCCACTTTAGAGTCTCCCAACATATTCTGTGGTAATGCTCCCTAAGGGTATAAATCCCCCGTACAGATTATATCTCTCCCGAATGCAAAGCTCCCCATCCCCATTCTACACACGACTCCGTCTCCAAATGTTTAAGTTACGAAATAAACCACTTAATGGCGACCGAAACTTGTGCAGATTATTATCATCAATGAAGTATCCGGGTGAAGGTGTGAGGTTGTGTGATGGGAAATACGTTATTCTTATAAATACAGCAGAACAGGGGTTGTCCGGCAATAAAACCTATTTTCCTCAGTCTAATAAATGAGCATATATTGGTAAATAAGTTTATTTTACTACCATTCTTTAGAATTCTCAGGTACAGTGTGCTGTAATAGAATTCCTCTTCCTGTGTACATTGTAGCTGGGAATTCAGCCAACTCTATCTCCTTCCCCTCTGTGGTAGGGGTTATTGTCAAGATGGTACAGTGGGAGGGAGATAGAGTTAGCTGAATTCCAAGCTAGAGTGTCCCGTCATGGATGTTCTGTTCCTGTTTACAGTTTATCCAGGAATTCAGCCAACACTATCTCCCTGGTAATGGACTTCCTGTTCCTGTGTTCACTCAATCTGGGAATTCAGCCAATTCTATGTCCTTCTCCTGTGTGGGAAGGAGATAGAATTGGCTGAATTCCCGGTTAGAGTGTCCTGACCAGATTTGGCAACTGGTAACAGAGAAGACAGGTTTCATCAGAAGCAGAAGGAAAGTATGAAATTATACAGAATGGCAGTAATAGAAATTTATTTACCAATATATGTTCATGTATTAGAATAGAAAAACAGAGCTAATTTCTTTAAAAAAATGTCCCCCGTCTGTCTCCAGGCTGGGTGTGGTTCTGCAGCTCAGTTCTATTGAAATGAATGGAACATTTAGTTCCAAACACTGTGTGCACGCTGTGGGGGTTGACCACGCCCCCTCATTACATCACACCATGCCCGCCCCCTCAATGCAAGTCTATGGGAGGGGGTGCGGTGGCCGCCACGCCCCCTCCCATAGACTTGCATTGAGGGGGCATGGTGTGATGTAACAAGTGGCATAGCTGACTCCCGCAGCACGCACACAGCATTCAGAACTATATCTACCAAACGCTGGCCAGTGGAGTACCCCTTAAAATGAACCCCTTAAAACACAATGGATAATCGTAAATCCTAGTGTGAACAGTGTCAGAACCCAGACTGAAAGAAGCAGAAAACAATGTTAGTTGGTCATCTCAGCCGATCCTCTCAGTGACCATCTCCGGTGAGTGCCAGCCTTCTAATCCACAAGCCCATCAGTAGAGTCCAGCACTTGGTTGTTATCGAAGATTCATCACAAATATAATCCCGACATGGAATAATGACAACAAAAGCTGACGCATTTTGGGTATTCAAACCTTACCCATAGCATTAGACTAGCAGATCATATAATTCAGGGTTAAAGGGGTACTCCACTGCCCCAGCGTCCAGAATGTTTAGTTCAGAATGCCGGACGCGGGGGTCGTGACGTCACAGCCACGCCCCTCATGACATCACACACCTTCAATGCAAGTCTATGGGAGGGGGCGTGATGTCCGTCACGCCTCCTCCCATAGACTTGCATTGAGGGGGCGTGGTGTGACATCACAACCCCCGCAGCCCATACCCAGCATTTGGAACTAAATGTTCCAGACACTGGGACAGTGGAGTACCCCTTTAAACACATCGGAATGATACAAAGTACATAACTCAATAGCTATTGCAATTAATTGATCTAGTTCGCATCTCAAATTTTTATCGCGAATATCACAAAATCAAGAATATTGCAAATATATTCGCTGTAAATTCGAAATTGCGAATATTTGCTTTTTTTCCGCATATGTGAATATTTGTATATTCGCATATTCCTTCTTTTCACTTATGGGCCAATTAGAATGATGCAAATACACTTGTCAGAGGTTATCAACAACATCCCTAGCAACCAATAGGAAACTTCACCCCCCCCCCCCACTGTTTTCTTCCTCGAATATGCAAATATTACGAATACGTGAAATTCGCTAATATAGGATGAATATTCGTCTATATATTCGCGAAATATCGCAAATTTGAATATGGGCAATGCCGCTCATCACTACTGAACACTCAGACCCTAACAAATCAAAACTTAAAGGGGTACTCAGGTGGAAAACTTTTATTTTTATTTTATTTTTTAAACCAACTGATGCCAAAAAGTTAAACAGATTTGTAAATTACTTCTATTAAAAAATCCTAATCCTTCCAGTACTTATTAGCTGCTGAATACTACAGAGGAAATTATTTTATTTTTGGAACACAGAGCTCTCTGCTGACATCACGAGCACAGTGCTCTCTGCTGACATCTCTGTCCATTTTAGAAACTGTCCAGAGTAGGAGAAAATTCCCATAGCAAACATATGCTGCTCTGGGCAGTTCCTAAAATGGACAAAGATGTCAGCAGAGAGCACTGTGCTCGTGATGTCAGCAGAGAGCACTGTAAGCAGAAAATAATTTCCTCTGTAGTATTCGGCAGCTAATAAGTACTGGAAGGATTCAGATTTTTTAATAGAAGTAATTTACAAATCTGTTTAACTTTCTGGCACCAGTTGATTTAAAAAAAAATAAAAAAAAGTTTCCCATCGGAGTACCCCCTTTAAGTTTTTTAAAGTGACAGGTACCTTTAAAATTTTCAATTACTTGATTACATGTCTACTGCCAAGAAAGAAAAAGTCTTAGGATCCATTGTGACTTTAAAAAAGTACTCCAGTGCAGGAGCACTTACCCCCTATCCAAAGGATAGGGGATAAGATGTCTAATCGCGAGAGGTCCAACCACTGTGACTCCCCGCGATCTCCTGCACAGCACCACGTCAGTCCCCAGGTATGGGGCGTGTTGACGCCAGGCAGCAGCCGACATGCCCCCTCCATGTATCTCTATATGTACGCTGTACGCTTTCAGGTTTCACCGGCTCTCCCATAGAGATGGACGGGGGGATGTCAGCTGCCGCTACGCATGGGGGGTCGACATGCCCCGTTGCTGGGAACTGCCAGGGCGCCGTGCAGGAGATAGGAGATTGCGGGGGGTCAAAGCGTCGGAACCCCCCCCCCCCCCCCCCCGTGATCAGACACTTATCCCCTATACTTTAGATAGAGGTACTCCTTTAACTTAAAATTTTTTCCCACCTGAAGAAATTATTTTTCAAGCAAGAAGGGGCGACATTCCGGCATGTGATTCCGTCCTGTATTCTCAGCTTATAAATCCTTCCGTGTTTTAAAACCGAACGGCCTAAAAATAGATTCAGTTATAGACCATGTGACAGCGTGAATCATACAGGACGGGCACGCGGATCAGTGTAATGTGCGGCGGCGAGTTCACGCGGTTCAGTCCGATCTCACATTTATGTCGTACTGTATGTAACCTCCTCACATAATGATACATAATTCTGTCCGGACATCGGCCCGGCCGCCCATCAGGGCCAATGCTTATGTTTGTCAGAGACAAAATAGTCTGGAGATCTGAGCGCCAAATAAATAATAAAAACAAGAAGGAGAGATACAAGGTGAGGCATGTATTCGGATCAGTATTTTGTACATCGAGATTTAGTTTAATATTTTATATAGGAATTTGGCTGCGTATTTTGCATCAGTTTGTGGCTCAGTATTTTGCATTAGTATTTGGCTCAGAATTTCACAAAAAGAGAAACAGAACATGGCCGCACATCCACAACTTTACTATGATCTTATTGCTTCTCAGCCCTATTCGGCATTTTTAACTAGCAGGAGGCACATATGGGTTTCCTCCCGGCATTCTCCAGCCCTCTGGTAGGGAGCACTTGGTAGGTATTCACACTGGTGTGGTGCTCTCTGGCGGCCATTGTTACCGTGATGCTTTCTCTGGGGGTGGTGTGGTCCGGAGCCGGGGGCTTGGTCGGCAGTAGTGGGGCTGCCTGGCCATTGGGTCATTCCCCCGGTAGGCTTGGTGTTGTGGCAGTCACTGCACGGTGCTACCCCAGTGTTAGGGTCCCACTCTGAAAGGGGCACTCTGGCCCCAAGACATCTTATCCCCTATCCAAACCAAAGGATAGAGGATAAGATGTCTGAGCGTGGGGGGCCCACCGCTGGGGACCCCCGCAATCTAGCATGCAGCACCAGGGGTCAAGTCCTGGGAAAAAAAAGTGTGTGAACTTACCCAAAATTTCCACTTAAAGGGGTTCTAGACATCTTGTACCTTATCCAAAGGATAGTAGATAAGATGTCTGATCCCGGCGGTCCCGAAGCTAAGGACCCCCACATTCTCCATGCTGCACCGGGCATTCGTTTAGAGCGTTGGGTGCAGCGCCAGAGACTCGTGACATGGCCCTTCAATGCAAGTCTGTGGGAGGGGGCGTGACGGCCATCACGCCCCCTGCCATAGACTTGCATTAGGGAGCATTACTGGGACATCACAAGCCTCTGTCCCGCATCACCAGTCATCCGGCACGGAGTGAAGCTCGTTCTCTGCACTGGATGTCTGGGGTGCCACAGCAGAGATTGCGGTGGTCCCCAGCAGCGGGACCCCCACGATCTGACATCTTATCCCCTATACTTTGGATAGGGGGATAAGATGTCGCGGGGCAAAGTACCCCTTTAAGGGCTGGTCCTGCAGGACTCCTGCTAATGGGAACTGCGTTCCTGCTGTGTAAAAAGTGCAGGGACTCCATTCCCATGAGTTCCTGCAGGACTTGAGCCCTGTGCAGCACCCACCTGTAAGTACTGCTGGAAGCACTGGGAGTCTTATGCCTCCCAACCACGGGGACGGTGTATCGTGACGTCACGACTCCGCCCCGTGTGACGTCCCGCCCCGCCCCCTCAATGCAAGTCCCGTAAATTCCGTAAAATCCTGCAAACCCCGCGCCTTAAACCAAAAAGCCAAGGCCGACAGCCGCCGGCCCATACTGGCCACTGAAACACCCTCACAAAAAGCCCTCCCCATGTAGAACAGCAAAGCCGCCTCCCAATCCGCCCCCGTACTAAGGCTGCCCAGTCGCCCAACCACCGCCTCCCAATCCATCCACCACCTGCGATAGGCCGTCCAGGTAGCCCCACTCACAGACCGACAGACCAGGCCGATGGCCACCGTCACACCAGCTTCCACATCCAATCCGGACAAGGGGTCCCCTTCTCGTCTGCACTGGGCGCCAACTCTCGAAACCGCTCCCACTGAAAACGAGAAAGAGCATCAGCCACACCGTTCTCCACCCCCGACACATGCAAAGCCACAGACTGTGAATTCAACTCCAGACCCTTCAAAACCAAATGCCTCAACAAACGCACCACTGGCGGGGAATTTGCCGTTTGGGCATTAATAGCCTGCACCACCCCCCAGATTGTCGCAGTAAAAAATCACTTTCCTGTTAGCGAAACACGCCCCCCGTACCTCAACCGCCACAATGATCGGAAACAGTTCTAGCAACGCTAAGTTCCGCACCAATCCAGCCTCCCGCCAAACCAACGGCCATTCCCCCGCACACCACTGGCCCCCCAGATAAGCACCAAAACCAAACCCCCCCCCCCGCCGCATCCGTAAACAACTGCAAGTCCCGACTAGAGACAGGACGATCCAGAACAACCGATCTCCAGTTATACATCTCCAAAAAAAACCTCCACACACACAGATCCTCCCGTAAATAAACAGACAACCGCACAAAATGGTGCGGTCGCCTAACACCCGCCGTGGCAGCCGCCAAGTGCCGACAAAAAATCTTCCCCATCGGCATAATGCGGCATGCAAAATTAAGACGGCCCAGCAACAAGTGGACCTCCCGTAACCGCAATTTTTTCAACCTGCATGCCCGCGACACCTCCTCATCTCTACCAACTTCTCCTCAGGCAACCTGCACTCCATAGCAACAGTGTCATCACTATCCCCAAAAACTTGACCGACGTAGCCAGCCCTTCCGTTTTGTCGGGCGCCAATGGCACACCAAACCACCCAGCCACCCTCATCATAACCTGCAACAACGACGCACAAACCCTAGACCCTGGCGGGCCAACAAACAAAAAATCATCGAGATAATGCAAAACCGACGAAACCTGCAACTCCCACTCCAAAAAGGTACTGAACTGTTCAAAATAAGGGCAGGAAATAGAACAGCCCATCGGCAAGCAAAGGTCAACAAAATACCGCCGCCCACAACGACACCCCAAAAGCGGAAAACTATCCGGGTGATCTGGTAACAGGCGAAAAGTCGCTTCCACATCAGTCTTAGCAAGAAGGGCCCCCCGCCCGTACCGCCTCACCCACACCAAAGCAGCATCAAACGACGTGTAGGACACCGCGCACAGAGTTGAATCAATACCATCATTCACCGACGCAAAAGGCCCCGCCATCCTACCCAACGTCACCTCTTTAAGCAATTTTTCCTCCATCAACGCAGGCTGTGCCAACGCCGACACCAAGTTACGCACTACGCCCCCCCCCCCCCCCCAGATCCCCCAACAACACTAGGAATCCTAAACCCAACAGAAAAACCCACCCGCAACAACCTGGCAGCCTGCCTATTTGGGTACTGATCGAGGAAAGAAGCCATCCTTTCCACCATTACCGGCGTCGCCCCCCTTTTGGTCAGCATCCCCCCCTTCCTCTCCCTTTACGGAAGCACCGAGACAAGCCATGGGCGCCTCCGCAACTGGAGCACTCATGTTTGAAACGGCAATCCGCTCCGAACTTGCAGCTGCCGTCATTAAATTGCCAGCACACCCCCTTTCCGTCCGACGCCGACCGCCATCATCCGCACCCATAAGCTGATTTCCTTATGATCCCAGCACAAAGACGGGCGCACTTCCGAAATTGCTCATCATAACGGAGCCACGCAGTGCCTCCGTAAACCCGGAAAGCCTCACCCACCGAATCAAGGTAACAAAAAAGATCGGAACAATGTTCCGGATTCTTCTCTACCACCACGCTAGCCAAGATTGCAAAAGCTTGCAACCAATTAGAGAACGTCCGCGGTATCAGCCGACACCGCCGGTGCTCCTCCTCCTCCTCCTTCTTTTTACTATCCTCTGGCTTAACCCTATCCAAATTACATTTTTCCAACTGAAGGAGGGAAAAAATCTCCACGTACTCCCTCTTCCAGATTCTTTCCCTCACTTCCGCCTTCAGATGAACCCCTAGGGGACCCTCAAAACACACATACACCTCCCCCTGGGCAGAGTCAGCCAGCCGCACCTCCGTCCCTGGCACAGCAACAGTCCCAGAGACCGGCACCCCCCCCAGCGCACCTGCCCCCATATCCTTAACCCTCCGCATTCACAGCAACAGAGGCCCCCGCCGGCGCCCCCGCACCAGAGCTAACCCCCACCGGTCCCCCACTATGTCCAGGCGCCGACACTACTGCCAGAGCCCCCCCAACCTCACTAACCCCAGCAGGCCCCGCCCCCAAACCACCAGACGCACTCCACACAGCCGCAGGAGAACCCGCCACCCCCACAATACTACTACGCAATAGCGCCTGCATCCCAGCCAGAAAAACATGCAAACCTGCCAAACCCCCCCCCCCCCAAACTCCCACACCCCCCAAAGGAGAGGAAAAGGTGGTACACTCACCGGACCCACTGGCCGCCACCGACCCAGCAACCGTCTCTCCCGTACCCGACCGACTCCGGACATCTGACACTTGGCTCACCGCAGGAACGTCACGGGCCGGGTGCAGCCCACCCGCCACAGCAGATCTAGCAGAAGAAGAAACAGTCCTCCCTGCAGAAGAAGCTACAGCCGCACCAGCCGACATCCCACCAGAAGACACAGCTCCAGCCGATCCAGCAGCCACCTGTCCAGAAGCAAGAGCCACCCGCCGTGCCAGCCATCCACGTGCACCTCAGCCATCACAACCCTCTGCCGGCCCCCAGAGCCCTGGGCAGCCACCGCATCACTCCTGCCAGGTACCTGTGTCCCTACCAGGCCTGCAGGCTGACTCTCCCCATCAGCCGACGGGGGAGCGTGAACTCCGGCGGCACGTGATGATCCCCGCAGCAAGCCCGCCCACTTCCAGAGGCCACCGATTCCAGCTCCGTATGCCGAGAGGGGGCCGCGGCTCCCGCGCGCCAACCCCCCGTGCACCCCAGCCCCAGAGCGACCGCGAGCGGACCCCCCCCCCGCCCAAACCGCCAGAGCGGGGAGCAGAGGAAGCCGCAGGTAGCGCAGAGGGACTCACTTGCCACCGGCTGGAGCTGGGAGCCGCATCAGGACTCAAACGCACCGGAGGCCGGGACCGCCGCCCACTGCTCCGGCCACCCGACGGCCCCCGCCACTCCGGCCAACGCAGGTACCTGGAACTCTAGCCAGCCCGGACCATGGAGCAACGCCTCGTCCCGCAGCCGCCGCAGCAGAAAGTCCAGATCAGCCATGCCGAAGGTAAGGGAGCTACTTCAGCCAACTTGCCTGGCTACGTGCCACTGACCCTTTCCCCCCACCCCCTCCTCCTTATATCCCCTCCTGACTCCTCCCCTTCCCTGACCCCACGTCCAGCCCCAGTCTCCCCCTGTCATGAGCCCCTCCGCTCCGATATTCTACACTACAGGACTTTCTAAACCTGTGTAGAGGAAAAGTTGTCCAGTTGCCCATAGCAACCAATCAGATTGCTCCTTTCATTGTTCACAGGCCTTCCTATAAATGAAAGCAGTGATCTGCTTGGTTGCTATGGGCAACTGGACAAGTTTTCTTGAATCTGTATTTTGTCTTAGTACCTGGCTCTGTATTTTGGATCGGTATTTGGCTTATCATAAGATTTAGCAGAACCTGTGCAGAGGAAAAGTTGTCCAGTTGCCCATAGCAACCAATCAGATCGCTGCTTTCATTTTTAGGAAGGCCTGTGAATAATGAAAGAAGCAATCTGATTGGTTGCTATGGGCAACTGGACAACTTTTCCTCTGGACGGGTTTTGATAACTCTCCCCCCTTTGTGTTGCATCAATATTTGGCTCAGTATTTGGCAGCAGGATTTGTTTGCTAAAATCAGAAGCGGAGCCTACAAAATACACTCAGTCACATGATCACCAGCCACCAATCAGCTTGACTATAATCCTTCCTGGTCTATATATATATATATATATATATATATATATATAACATATATAAGATCCTCATCTCTCACCTTATAAGACGCGTACAGACGATGCTCAACTAATCTGATTTTATTTGTATCTCAGAACCCCCGCCCCACCCCCCCACCCCCGACCACCTCCCTGCCCCCGATCCGTTCTGATCTTATTATTTAAATCCGGGTGAAGATGAATCTTCGCCACAAGACTCTTAAATATTATGTTTCAATTACAAAGTGTTTTTGAACAATTTTGTTCTCCAGAATCTTATGCAGATTTACATGAATATTTAATCATCTGTTGATTTACAAAAGTGATTTTAATCCACACAATCTGCGGCTTCTCCTCCATTATTTATGATAAAACACAAAGAGACATGAAGTCTACGGAACGGCTGAGAGCGGCGGATATGTGACGGAATGGCTCAGTGGTGATAAAAGTGCCTTATAGTAAAACGGTTATATACAGTAGTATAGCGGTTACATATACAGTAGTATAGTGGTTATATATAAAGTAGTATAGCGGTTACATATACAGTAATATAGTGGTTATATATAAAGTAGTATAGCGGTTATATATACAGTACTATAGCGGTTATATATACAGTACTATAGTGGTTATATATAAAGTAGTATAGTGGTTACATATACAGTACTATAGCGGTTATATATACAGTAGTATAGTGGTTATATATAAAGTAGTATAGCGGTTACATATACAGTAGTATAGTGGTTATATATAAAGTAGTATAGCGGTTATATATACAGTACTATAGCGGTTATATATAAAGTAGTATAGCGGTTATATATAAAGTAGTATAGCGGTTATATATACAGTAGTATAGCGGTTACATATACAGTAGTATAGTGGTTATACAGAAAGTAGTATAGCGGTTATATATACAGTAGTAAGGCGAATACATACACAGTAGTATAGCGGCTACGTATACAGTAGTATGGGGGATACATACACAGTAGTTTAGCGGTTATATATACAGTAGTAAGGCGGATACATACACAGTAGTATAGCGGTTATATATACAGTAGTATAACGGTTACATATACAGTACTATAGTGGTTATATATACAGTACTATAGTGGTTATATATACAGTGCTATAGCGGTTACATATACAGTACTATAGCGGTTATATATACAGTACTATAGCGGTTACATATACAGTATTATAGTGGATACACATACAGCAGTATAGCGGTTACATATAATGTATTATAGTGGATATATATATACAGTACTATATCGGTTATATATACAGTACTATAGCGGTTACATGTACCGTATTATAGTGGATACATATACAGTACTAAAGCAGCTACATATACCGTATTATAGTGGATATATATACAGAAGTATAGCGGTTATAGATACAGTACTATAGCGGTTACATATACAGTAGTATAGAGGTTATATATACAGTACTATAGCGGTTATATATACAGTACTATAGCGGTTACATATACCGTATCATAGTGGATACCGTATTGTAGTGGATACATAGCGGTTATATTTACAGTACTATAGCGGTTAAATATACAGTAGTATAGCGGTTATTTATACAGTACTATAGCGGTTATATATACAGTAGTATAGTGGTTATATATAAAGTAGTATAGCGGTTACATATACAGTAGTATAGAGGTTATATATACAGTACTATAGCGGTTATATATACGGTACTATAGCGGTTACATATACCGTATCATAGTGGATACCGTATTGTAGTGGATACATAGCGGTTATATTTACAGTACTATAGCGGTTAAATATACAGTAGTATAGCGGTTATTTATACAGTACTATAGCGGTTATATATACAGTAGTATAGCGGTTACATATACAGTAGTATAGCAATTATGTATACATTGGTATTGCGGTTACATATGCCGTAGTATGGCAGTTACATATACAGTAGTATAGCGGTTATATATACAGTAGTATAGCGGTTATATATACAGTAGTATGCGGATACATGCAGAGTAGTGTAGTGGTTATATATACAGTAGTATATTAGTTACATATACAGTAGTATAGCGGTTACATATACTGTAGTATGGCGGCTACATATACAGTAGTATGGGGGATATATACACAGTAGTATGGCGGTTATATATACAGTAGTATGGGGGATGCATACACAGTAGTATAGCGGTTATATAAACAGTAGTATAGCGGTTACATATACAGTAGTATAGTGGTTATATATACAGTAGTAAAGCGGTTATATATGCAATAGTATAGCGGTTATATATACAGTAGTATAGCGGTTACATATACAGTGGTAAATAATAGATTGAAGTAACAATTGTTATTGGGTGCTGTCCCCATCCACTGAAATCCTCCACATGGATAGGCCTAATAAAACTTAACTTTTAAAGATATGAATAAAAAATATAATAACCAAAATAGTGACCCAAACTGTCACAAATTAATACCAACACACCAAAGTGTATAAGTGCAAACCAATACCAATGGTCATACAGAATAACTGCTGTTGGGGAAGGTACTGGGGGACCCCATGGGATAATGATTGGACAGGGCTGGAGGGGTTCTAATTATCCCTATCCACTCGCCCTAGTTCCCCATTCTTGACAAATGTTACTCGCCCTAAGAAAGGCGGACCCACACTTGAACCTGTCCCTGTTGGACCATATTTAGCCCTAGACAGGGCTGATGTGATGTGAAATAGTGAAGAGGTCCAACAACACCATAGGAGTCTCTACTGTAGAAGCAGGGTGTATGTCAGTAGGCCAACAACCCTATCATATAAACTAACAATGTTCTTTTCCCTCTTGGTCTTTGTCAAGCAAAATGGAAATATATATATATATATATATATATATATATATATATATATATATATATGTATATATATATATATATACATACACCGTATTACATAGCCAATCAAAATCTGTGCTGTGTGGTGACTACATCCCCTGCATGTGGTTGGGGGAGAGGACATCAATAGGTCAAGGTTGTTCTTGGTAAGACCTACCTTCACAGCTCACAGATAACCGTAGAGTTATCTCAATCAGGAGGAACCAAATCCCTATGTCTTCTATTATTATTTAATACAAGGAAACAGAGAGCAACATAGAGATATCATCGTGCATCACTAAAAGAACTTAATGTGTAAACACATCTGCAAGGAGTAAAGGAGCGCTGTTGAATTTTTCATATCATGTGGGAAGGTCATTGCTGTGAAATGTAATACGTTTCTGTGGTTGGTCGGTTTGACATATAAATCGGAGCATAGTGCCCCCCCCCCCCCTTGTAGAGTATCCAGAAATTGTATTTCAGTGGTCGATGGTGTAGATTAGTTCAGGTTGTGCACTGTAATGTGTGTCCTGATACAACAGTAAATCCTCTTTAGATCCAGGCTAAACCAAAAAGACGTCATCAATATAGCGGAGCCAACATTGTACATGTGACCAGAATGAAGAACTGTACATAAGTGTCTTCCATATATATGTTAACATGTGAAGGAGACTATGTGGGGAAGTTATATGTCCAATTGTTTCCAGTTACTTTGTTAAAGGGGTACTCCTCCCCTAGACATCTTATCTCCTATCCAAAGCCCCGTGATCTCAGCCCTACGAGCAGGGTGTGGCTGTGACATCACAAGCCTCCGGTGCTGCACCCATGCTCTAAATTGATGACCTGTGCAGCAGGGACATTGTGGGGGTCCCCAGCAGCGGGACCCCGGCGATCAGACATCTTATTCCCTATGCTTTGGAAAGGGGATTAGTGATGAGCAGCAGGGGCCATATTCAACTTTGCAATATTTCACAAATATATTGACAACTATTTGTCCTATGTTCGCGAAATTCGAATTTTCGCTAGGTTCTTTTTTTTTTATGCGACAATTTGCATGGAAAATTCTAAGAAAAATTTGCATAAAAAATTGCATGTGAACCCCCCCCCCCCACCCACAAAAAAATGAATATTCATCAGTACGAATATATAGCACTATATTCTAAGTGCCGATATTCACGATAAAAATTTGCATTACGAATTTTCGTGCTCAACACTATGGGGGATAAGATATCTAGGGGCGGAGTACCCCTTTAAGGCTTTTACATGTATTTTGTCTTTATTTTTCGATTCTCCTTGGCATTTTGTTTGTGACTCGGAAGAAGAGAGCTTTAATACAACCCTGACAAACAATGACATTTTACAAGCGCGGTGTTTCCTATCACTCACGTAGTCTCGGGTTCCGTGCGTCTCGTCGCGAACGTTCCAGCCATTTTCATTTTTTATTTCCTCGTTAGTTTCTTCTCTTCAATTTCCAGCTGTTTCATTTAAATCTCCAAAACTCCATCACAAGGGAGTTCTGTGTAATTGCCCATAATATGCAGTGCATTATCCATTTCAGGAACCTTACTAAAAGACAGCCGCAATAAGGGGTTTTCTAAAGGCAGTCTGGTTTACACTAATGGATCTAACAGGAAGGAAATGCAATTTGTAAGAAGCTGATGCATATGTTCTATTGTTGAATATACTGTTTGATTTAATTATTAACTGTCAGTGATGGAAAGGCAGAGCCGCTCGGTTCATGTGAAAATCATGTTCTTTGCTCTCAATGAAAGAAAAGGAAATAATAAAAAAAAACATGAATTTCCAATTCGCGGCTCCTTTCAATAGGCGTCTTTCACCTAGACTTGCAAAATATTTTGCAGCTTCCATTTAATGTGTTCTTACTACTGCTATCACTTTTGCTACGTGTTAAAGAAACACCAGGGGTAATGTAAAATACCGAGCTAATTACTTTGTTGTGCGCCGTTTTTTTTCCCCCCATCTGTTTTTCCATACACGTAATGATTAAATGTCTGGGTTGTTGATTCCTGATATGAAGGCACATACGTAATTACAAAGAAAACCGCTCTTTCTAACATTATAGTTAACAGGTAGGTGCTAAATTGTCAAAAAAAAATGCTAAATCCTTCTGTGTTAATTACATGGAGGGCGCATCGCATTTTATTTCGCTCGCATCCTTTGGTCACATGGTTATAAAAAAAACAATTAAATGTTTTATTGGTTTTAGTAATACTGTTTTAGATGTATTTAGCTGTATTAGATGTAAACATTTTTGCAATATTTTTGAAAATAAAAAAAATTGTCTGATTTGCCTCCTTCTTTGCAGCCATTGTTAAGTCACATGATCTATAAAAGGATATGAAGAGGTCATGACCCCTGTGTAGAATGCGATGTATAGCAGATCACATAGGGGTTGACATCTGGCTGCGTTGTTTATACGGAGAACTGGGAAGGGAAATGAGAAGTTACGGTTCTGTACGTGTGTTTGCTGCTCATCTGGTTTGTATGTTCTACGCAATGAACGTGATTGAGGAGGAGGCAGATGCCACAGACAGAGGAGAAAAGCAGGGAACGAAGCGCCTTCTGATCCTGACATCCAGTATCCCCCAAATTTATCTTCCTGTCTGAAGAGTCCAACCTCGATTTACAGCTCAGTGGTCAACAATGGGTTAACAATCCAGTTGGAAACCAAAAGCAAGATGGCTGTTCATTGATCCCTCACCCTTACAGGTGCTTTCTGGCCTGGAAGGTTTCTGAAAGTTTTTTGGGGATAAGTCACGCCCCATTTTGGAGAAGGCTTGTGATAGACTACATCCTACTTTTAATTCAGTAAGCTTTTATTGTACTTTGGTGATGGAAAGCGCTTACTTGGGTTTTCGATGAAACAATCCCTCAAGATCAGAATACCCCATAATACAGTCCACAGACGACAGTAAAGAGCAGCAAAGACCAGGGCGGATTGTGACCCACGTGGACCAAGAAGCAGAACATCCTTGTGTAGAGACAAGACGGGACCTACCAGGTGCCATTTATCTGTTTGTCTTCTGTGGCACCATGGGTGGGTGCAAATGCTACTTCTGTTATGTCCCTGTGCAAGGAAAGATATAGGTCCCTCGATCTTCCCTCTCTCATCATAGGACGCCCCATTGTGTCTCACTAACACTCCACCAGTAATTGGCAGCCATGCATTTTTGATAGTTGGAAGCCGCTGTAACGGAGCTGGATGTGGATCCTTTAACCTGTGTGGCTGATGACTCGGACCGTATCGGGGAGCAGAGTCTAAGGTGCCGCTGGTCTTCACCAGAGCCCGCCGCAAAGCAGGATGGGCTTGTTGCGGCAGGCGACACTCAGGTCACTACCCCCGACACAGCTCAACCAGACAGGTATCTGGGCAAGGCGAGATACCGAAGGACAAGGCAGTAGCCTAGTCAAACGTAGCAGAAGGTCAAGGCAGGCGGCAAAGGTGTGGAGCTTAATCTCAGGCTAGGGGCACTGAAGATCCAGATGGGAAGTGTTGGAGGTGCAGGGACTTTATAATATAGTGTCAGATACAAACAGTAATCATAGGCGTACTGGCCCTTTAAATTTCAGAGCTTCGTTGCGTGCCCTAGGAGACGGGGACACAGGGACTCTGCGCTCACGGCCGGTGCTTGCGGCCAGAGCGCAGAGTGTAACAGCTGCATTTTTTGGCCTCAGCCCCATTAAAGCCCCCTGGACCCCTGTGCAGCTACAAAGGGTGCAAATATGATATGTTTTTACATCTGAAGGGCTTCAGTAAACTTTATTATTTGTGGATCCCAAGTCCAGACCATGTCCACATTGTCACCCTTCCAGCCTTATTTCACAGCTACAGAACAAGAAGACATAGGTTGGGAATACCTGGGCTCTTGCCATGCTGCGGAACACCTCCTGGGCACTTTAAAGGGGTACTCCGGTGAAAACCTTTTTTCTTTTAAATCAACTGGTGGCAGAAAGTTAAACATATTTGTAAATTACTTCTATAAAATAAAATCTTAATCCTTCCTGTAATTATTAGCTGCTGAATACTACAGAGGAAATTATTTTCTTTTTGGAATGCTCTCTGATGACATCACGAGCACAGTTCTCTCTGCTGACGTTATTATAATAATAATAACTCCTTATTTATTGTTGTCCTTTGTGGGATTTGAACTCAAGTCCCCAGCACTGCAAGGCAGCAGTGCTAACCACTGAGCCACCATGCTGCCCTTAGCATGCATCTGCTATGCATGGTTGCTAAAATGGACAGAGATGTCAGCAGAGAGCACTGTGCTCGTGATGTCATCAGTGTTCCAAAAAGAAAGGAATTTCCTCTGTAGCATTCAGCAGCTAATAAGTACTGGAAGGATTAAGATTTTTTAATAGAAGTAATTTAGAAATATGTTTAACTTTCTGCCACCAGTTGATTTAAAAGAAAAAAAAATTTCACCGGAGTACCCCTTTAACCCCTTAAGGACATAGGGCGTATCCATATGCCCCCGTTTCCAAGTCCTTAAGGACCGAGGGCGTATGGATACGCCCTGAGCATTTCCGGCCCCCACCGCTAGCCGGAGGGGAGCCGGAGCCGGATGCCTGCTGAAATCGTTCAGCAGGCATCCCGGCATATCGCCCAGGGGGGTCATTATGTCCCCCCATGTCGGCGATTGCTGCAGATCGCTGGACAATTCAGTCCAGCGATCTGCGGCGGATTCCGGGTCAATCGGGTCTCCAGTGACCCGATGACCCGGAATTACTGGCTGATCGGGGCCGTCAGAGACGGCCCCGAACAGCCAGAGCCTGCAGGAGTGAGGTGGCACTGGTGCCACCTCACGATCGCCCTGATTCGTCGGCCGGATTACCGGCCGACCAATCAGGGCGCCTGCTGCGGGTGTCACTCCCGCAACCCGCTCCGCCCCTCTTCCGGAGGACGTGAGCGGGTGCGGGAAGACGACCCCGGGTGCTGGGGACCCCGATCCCCGGCGTCCCTGTTGGGATCGGGGCCCCAGGAGCGACGGCGGCGGCGAGGGACAGTCCTGCAGCGTGGATCGTTGGAGGTGAGTGACAGCCTCCTGCTGTTGCTTAGCAACAGCTCCCAGCATGCAACAAGGGCATGCTGGGAGCTGTAGTTATGCAACAGCAGGAGGCAGACCATCACAACTCCCAGCATGCCCTTATGGGCATGCTGGGACTTGTAGTTTTGCAACAGCTGGAGGCACATTCTTTCTATGGAAAAGTGTACCTTCAGCTGTTGTGTAACTACAACTCCCAGCTTGCACAATCAGCTAAAGTGCATGTTGGGAGTTGTAGTGGTGCATCTGGTGGTTGCATAACTACAACTCCCAGCATGCCCGTTGGCTGTCGGTGACTGCTGAGAGTTGTAGTTTTGCAACAGCTGAAGGCACACTGAGTTAAGTAGTAAACCAGTGTGTCTCCAGCTGTTGCATAACTACCATCCCCAGCCAATGTAGTATGCCTCCGGCCGTTGCATAACTACAAGACCCAGCATGCCCTTCCGCTGTCCGTACATGCTGGGGGTTGTAGCTTTTGCAACAGCTGAAGGCACACTGGTTGCAAAACACTGAGTTTGTTACCAAACTCGGTGTTTCACAACCTGTGTGTCTCCAGCTGTTGCAAAACTACAACTCCCAGCATGCACTGATAGACCGTCCATGCTGGGAGTTGTAATTTTGCAACAGCTGGATGTTTCTCCCCCCCCCCCCAATGTGAATGTACAGGGTACACTCACATGGGCGGAGGATTACAGTAAGTATCCGGCTGCAAGTTTGAGCTGCAGCAAATTTTCTGCCGCTGCTCAAACTGCCAGCGAGAAACTACTGTGAACCCCCGCCCGTGTGACTGTACCCTAAAAACACTACACTACACTAACACAAAATAAAATAAAAAGTAAAAAACACTACATATACACATACCCCTACACAGCCACCCTCCCCTCCCCAATAAAAATGAAAAACGTCTGGTACGCCACTGTTTCCAGAACGGAGCCTCCAGCTGTTGCAAAACAACTACTCCCAGTATTGCCAGATAGCCGTTGACTGTCTAGGCATGCTGGGAGTTTTACAACAGCTGGAGGCACCCTGTTTGGGAATCACTGGCGTAGAATACCCCTATGTCCACCCCTATGCAAGTCCCTAATTTAGGCCTCAAATGCGCATGGCGCTCTCATTTTGGAGCCCTGTCGTATTTCAAGGCAACAGTTTAGGGACACATATGGGGTATCGCCGTACTCGGGAGAAATTGTGTTACAAATTTTGGCAGATATTTTCTGCTATTACCCTTTTTAAAAATGTAAAATTTTTGGGAAAACAAGCATTTTAGGTAAAAAAAAAAAATTTTTTTTTACATATACAAAAGTCATGAAACACCTGTGGGGTATAAAGGTTCACTTAACCCCTTGTTACGTTCCCCGAGGGGTCTAGTTTCCAAAATGGTATGCCATGTGTTTTTTTTTGCTGTCCTGGCACCATAGGGGCTTCCTAAATGCGGCATGCCCCCAGAGCAAAATTTGCTTTCAAAAAGCCAAATGTGACTCCTTCTCTTCTGAGACCTGTAGTGCGCCAGCAGAGCAATTTTCACCCCCATATGGGGTGTTTTCTGAATCGGGAGAAATTGGGCTTCAAATTTTGGGGGGTATTTTCTGCTATTACACTTTTAAAAAATGTAAAATTTTTGGGAAATCAAGCATTTTAGGTTAAAAAAAATTATTTTTTTTACATATGCAAAAGTCGTGAAACACCTGTGGGGTATTAAGGTTCACTTTACCCCTTGTTACGTTCCCTGAGGGGTCTAGTTTCCAAAATGGTATGCCATGTGTGTTTTTTTGCTGTCCTGGCACAATAGGGGCTTCCTAAAGGTGACATGCCCCCCAAAAACCATTTGTCGCTCCTTCCCTTCTGAGCCCTCTACTGCGCCCGCCGAACAATTAACATAGACATATGAGGTATGTGCTTACTCGAGAGAAATTGGGTTTCAAATACAAGTAAAAATTTTCTCCTTTTTACCCCTTGCAAAAATTCAAAAATTGGGTCTACAAGAACATGCGAGTGTAAAAAATGAAGATTTTGAATTTTCTCCTTCACTTTGCTGCTATTCCTGTGAAACACCTAAAGGGTTAATACACTTACTGAATGTCATTTTGAATACTTTGGGGGTGTAGTTTTTATAATGGGGTCTTTTATGGGGTATTTCTAATATGAAGACCCTTCAAATCCACTTCAAACCTGAACTGGTCCATGAAAAATAGCGAGTTTGAAAATTTTGTGAAAAATTTCAAAATTGCTGCTGAACTTTGAAGCCCTCTGGTGTCTTCCAAAAGTAAAAACTCATAAATTTTATGATGCAAACATAAAGTAGACATATTGTATATGTGAACCCAAAATTTTTTATTTTGAATATCCATTTTCCTTACAAGCAGAGAGCTTCAAAGTTAGAAAAATGCTACATTTTCATTTTTTTCATCAAATTTGGGGATTTTTCACCAAGAAAGGATGCAAGTTACCATAAAATGTTACCACTAAGTTAAAGTAGAATATGTCACGAAAAAACAATCTCGGAATCAGAATGATAACTAAAAGCATTCCAGAGTTATTAATGTTTAAAGTGACAGTGGTCAGAATTGCAAAAAATGCTCCGGTCCTTAAGGTGAAAAAGGGCTCGGTCCTTAAGGGGTTAAGCTCAACTGCATATCATTAAAATGGTTTATACCATGTATGGCCGGAATACTGATGACTAGTCTATGTGCTTATTTACACCCCCCCATGTTTTCCTGCTGCCATTTCCCCTTATAGTGTTAATATTATTCATCATTCACTAATTGATTTTTAACCCAAAGAAAAATCCATTGGCCCAAACTCCAAGTCCCTGGAGAGAGGACTTCATAGGTGCAGGAATTTTGGCGCTGATCAAGGCAAGGAATCACAGAGGTAAAATTGTCCAGCTTGGAGTTTATTAACAACAATGCAACGCGTTTCGCTGCCCAGGAAGGCTGCAGACGGGCATACAATAATTACCTACGATCGCCATTGTTCTGTATGTTGGTTCACAACTTCTATCGGTAAGCAGTGATTTACCCTCCCCCTCCCCGGTATCCTTGTTACAAGCGATACTCCACAAGGAACGCCTTTCTTTCTCTTATTTCAAGTCCCTGGAGAGAGAAAATCCATTCCATGTACTGTCCTCCTTTTCTAGGTGACAAGACATGGGATCAGTTCTCAAAAGGTGTTCCAATGTGAGCAAACTATAGTAGACAATGTACAGGCACAAACCCCAGGTCTAGGTCTCAGGAGGTTGTATCCCCTGAAGGGATATGGAGACAACACAGGGTCAGAGTAATACAGTTGTAGCCAAAAGTTTTGAGATGGACAAATTTGGATTTTTGCTAAGTTTCTTGAGTTTCCTCGATATATTTTGTGCTGACTCTTCTCTTCCAAGACTTCTGCAGTTCTCCCTGTCATGCTGGAAATCATCCTGACAATCCTGACCAGTGATCTCCAATTTCTACCTCAGCAGTGAACAGAGTTTATCACAATTTCTGTGTTTTTGTATGTCCAACCACTTTTTGAGGATTGACCACAGGTTCTCAATGGGATCGAGATCTGGGGAGTTTTCTGGTCATAAACCCAAAATTTTTATGTTACTTACTAGACTCTCAAGAAAGAAACTGGCACCACACGTAACTCCTTATGCAGCAAACAAGTATATCAGCCTAAAAATGGATACAGGCGTATTCAGATAGCAACGACGGGCGGCGTGAGACCACTTTGGTCTCACAGCGGCCTGACGAAACGCCTACGGGTGTGATACGGTCCATGGCCCTGACTTCTGAGCTCCCCCCGGATCCATCTGCCACCTCCCTGCTTGGATCGAGATGACCCATGAAGCCATAGATTCCCGGTAAATTGTTTGCAACTTCTGATGGTGAGCGCTCCGCTTTTACCTTTGCTGGAAAAAAGCCTTGCTCTTCACCAAAATGCTCATTGATGGTTGGGAGAAGTTTGTCTTGGTGGATGTTTAGATAGCATTCTTTATTCATGGCCGTGTTCTTCACCACTTCCCACATGGATGGTCTCAGGAGGCTTTACTGTTGGAGGACAGACGACTCACGGTAGCGTCACCTTTTCTTTTTTGGACACTTATTCTCCCAAATGTCTCATACAGTGTGAAGAATTTATCATAGATAATAACATTACCCCAGTCATCTGCAGCCCAATCCTTGTACTTCCTGCAGAATGTAAGTTCTTGATGTTTTTTTGGGAAATAAAAAATGGCTTCTTTGCTGCCCTTGTTGACATCAGGCGCCCCAAGAATCCTTTGCCTTACTGTTCCTGCAGATAACCTCTGCCTGTTGCCATTTTTGAGGTAGCTGTGCACTGGTGCTGAACCCATCCCAGAGCTGAATCCTACTTAGGTGATGGTCATGGCGCTTTCTGGACTTTCCTGGGAGTCTTGAATCCTTCTTTGTAGCCACTTAAAGGGGTACTCGGCTGCTCCGCGTTTGGAACAAACTGTTCCGAATGCTGGAGCTGGCCCTGGGAGCTCTCTGGAGCCAGCGCCGGGAGCTCGTTATGTCATAGCCCCGCCCCTCATGATGTCACGCCCCACCCACTCAATGCAAGTCTATGGGAGGGGGCGTGACGGCCGTCACGCCCCCTCCCATTGACTTGCATTGAGGGGGCCGGGCATGACGTCATGAGGGGAGAGGCTATGACATCACGAGCTTCCGGCGCCAGCTCCAGTGATTGGAACAGTTTGTACTAAATGCTGAGCAGCGGAGTACCCCTTTAACCTCTTTCATTAAAGTTCTTGATGATCTTATACGGTAAATGGTTGATTTAGGGGGTCATCCTACAAGCGGCAATGTCCTTGCCTGTAAAACCTCGTTGATGCAAAGTGATGATTCATGTATTTTCTTGGAGGTGACCATGGTTAACAGAAGAAGACAAGCACTGACTGTCCCTTTATAAAGCAACCAGTCTGTTTATATAATTCAACCTGCGTGAGAGGCTGATATCAGCCGCCTCATCCGCGATGATACGTTTTCCTGAGCTAAAGAGAAGATCACTCAAAATGATGCTTACGGCCTATTTTGTGATGGGGCTGAAATTGCGTAGAAATAAGGTTTTTGCGATTAAATTAATTTTCATGGCAAAACTTTTATTGCAATATATCTAATTAATGAAAAACAAGCAGTAAAAAAACTCAAATCAATATCTATGTCTATTTTGGCCATGACCGTTCATCTATAAGGAAATATTTCACGCTGTAAACATTGTTTAAGCAAGTTACATATTTTGTTGTTCCTTTAAATGGTGGGATAAACCTTCCTGGCATAGGAGACGCTCACAGATGTTCTTATCTCTAAAGAAAAGTTTTCATACGTTGGATGTTTGTTTGTTTTTTTGTTTACTTTCTTCTGCAGTGAATTTCCTAGTTTTTCCTTCTTTGCTCTGATAAGATTTTCTACGTTTTTGGCAATAAAAATACAGATGTAGAAAACATAAATTCTACATTACATTCACATACAGGACTGAACCAGAATCGGAAGGGTTCGCCCAACATGAAGGCCAATCCTTGTAAAAGCAAAAAAAATTTAAGGGATTATCCAGGAAAAAAACATTTTTTTATATATCAACTGGCTCCAGAAAGTTAAACAGATTTGTAAATTTCTTCTATTAAAAAAATCATAATCCTTTCAGTACTTATGAGCTTCTGAAGTTAAGGTTGTTCTTTTCTGTCTTAGTGCTCTCTGATGAGACGTGTCTCGGGAAATGCCCAGTTTAGAAGAGGTTTGCTATGGGGATTTGCTTCTAAACTGGGCGGTTCCCGAGACACGTGTCATCAGAGAGGACTTAGACAGAAAAGACCAACCTTAACTTCAGAAGCTCATAAGTACTGAAAGGATTATGATTTTTTAATAGAGGTAATTGACAAATCTGTTTAACTTTCTGGAGCCAGTTGATATATAAAAAAAAGTTTTTTCCTGGAATACCCCTTTAAGTAAAAGAATCCTACAAGTAAAATTGGGCGATTGATATCAGCTAAACATTGGTGCTTTCTATGCATCTAACATCCCCCAGCAGAGCTCTCCTTTATACCAGACATAACAGTTCTTACTGCTCTCATGTATTCAGCTTCTAAACTGTGAACTTTACATAAGGTATCTATGTCATTTCTATGTGCTTTGGAAACAACACAAACCTTCCATCAAGGGCAAATCCAATTGGCCCTTCAAGGGTTTTTCCTATAGTTAACTTTAGTGGCTGTAACTGATAGAGATTAAAGGGGTACTCCGGTGGAAAACAATTTTTTTAAATCAACTGGTACCAGAAAGTTCTACAGATTTGTAAATTACTTCTATATAAAAATCTCAATCCTTCCAGTACTTCTCAGCTGCTGTATGCTCCACAGGAGGTTGTGTAGTTCTTTCCAGTCTGACCACAGTGCTCTCTGCTGCCGCCTCTGTCCATGTCAAGAACTGTCTAGAGCAGGAGCAAATCCCCATGGCAAACCTATCCTGATCTTGACAGTTCCTGACACGGACAGAGGTGGCAGCTGAGAGCACTGTGGTCAGACTGGAAAGAACTACGCAAGAGCATACAGCAGCTGATAAGTGCTGGAAGGGTTACGAGTTTTTACTAGAAATAATTTATAAATCTGTTTAACTTTTTGCACCAGTTGATTTAAAGAAAAAAAAATGTATCCCCCTATCCGTAGGGTATCTCTGGTTTTCCCATAAAGATACATGAAGAGAGCGAGTCGGAAACCGCTTGTCGCTGTGGTCAAACCAGCTTCATTCAGGAGGAGAGCCGGGGTGCCGGACAGGAGATCACAGGGAGGTCCTGGTGGACAGACCCCCACAATCTGACACTGTCCTCCAGATAAGGGATACGTTTGGATAGGGGATAAGATGTCTAAGAGCAGAGTACACCTTTAAGAGAGAAGTTAAAGGGGTACTCCGGTGAAAAACTTTTTTTTTTTTAAATCAACTGGTGCCAGAAAGTTAAACAGATTTGTAAATTACTTCTATTAAAAAATCTTAATCCTTCCTGTACTTATTAGCTGGTGAATACTACAGAGGAAATTTTTTTCCGTTTGAAACACAGTTCTCTCTGCTGACATCACGAGCACAGTGCTCTCTGCTGATATCTCTGTCCATTTTAGGAACTGTCCAGAGTAAAAGGAAATCCCCATAGCAAACATATGCTGTTCTGGACAGTTCCTAAAATGGACAGAGGTGTCAGCAGAGAGCACTGTGCTTGTTATGTCAGCAGAGAGCTCTGTGTTTCAAAAAGAATAGAATTTCCGCTGTAGTATTCAGCAGCTAATAAGTACAGGAAGGGTTAAGATTTTTTAATAGAAGTCATTTACAAATCTGTTTAACTTTCTGGCACCAGTTGATTTTTTAAAAAAAATAATAGTTTTTCACCGGAGTACCCCTTTAAAGGGGTATTCTGGGCAAAAATATTGTGATAAGGGAAAAGATGTCTGATCGCGGGGGGCCCACTGCTGAGACCCCCCGCGATCTCCCTGCAGCACCCGCATTCTATGCGGGTGCTGAATCACCAGTTTCGGAAACCTCTGGGTTTCCGGGACTGGGGACACGATGTCACGCCACGCCCCCTCCATTCATGTCTATGGGAGGGGGCGTGACGGATGTCACGCCCCCTCCCATAGACATGAATGGAGGGGGCGTGGCGTGACATCACGTCCCTAGTCCCGGAAGTTTCCGAAACTGGAGATTCAGGGTGCTGCAGGGAGATCGGGGGGGGGGGTCTCAGCAGTGGGCCCCCCGCGATCAGACATCTTATCCCCTATACTTTGGATAGGGGATACAATGTTTTTGCCCGGAATACCCCTTTAAAGAAGGATACATCTGTATATCTGGAATGGAAGGCTACTGGGATGGACACTGTTTGCCTTCACTATAAAGGAGCTGACATATTCTTTCTACATATTTTACCAAGTTTCTTATTAGACTTTACTATTCAATAGACTAAAGATTCCCATCAAGTGCCCAGGAACTCACATATTCCTTCTTTTATTTAAATCAATGTAAAATGTAGGCTAAAGATTGCGTTCCATGGCTCCCTAACCTCCATAAGTCATAATATCTCAGTGTCTGTTCGGAATGTAAATGAAGAGATGAATTATTATGCTGCCTATCACTTAATCATGCACCTCCATATTCATAAATACATTTATATTTCAGTATTCTCCGCTCCGGCATGTCGAGTGCTATGTCCCTCAAGTGCCCTCTGTTCTGAAAATATTGCTATTCGGTCTATGAAAGTAAATTACTTCCAAAGCTAAACAATGTCTCCTGGAAGATACAAAGAACATTTCAGCTCAGTATTAAGAACATTTAGGCCGGTGGAGCTGGATCGGAACATTAAGAAAACACAGAGATGCCCACACACCGTCATAAATGATGAGATTGTAATGATCATTAGAAAACATGGGGGACGGCGGAGACTTCGTAGGCTCAAGACACAACTAATAACCAATACAAGATACCGGGAAAAGCGAATAGAGGGAAACAATGGTGCAATATATACACAATAACAACAAAACGGAATGTATCACCTAGTTTTTGTTTCGGGAGATTTTTTTTCTAATAGTTTTTTTCTTTTCTGATTGTACTTATTTATTATTTATACTATTTTTTTGTACATTATTTTGGTGTCGGCCATCTTGCCTTAACTGTTTTTAACAGCATTTAGAGATATACTGTACAGCAAGCCCAATGGACATAGGCAACAATAGGCTAAAACTATTCCGTTAAAATGAATGAGAAAGTTGACTGGACATGCTCAGTGACCTTTACAAATCTCATAATGTCTTCTCTATCTACAGGGTGGAGGAGGTTGAACTCCTATTGTCTTCTCTATCTACAGAAAGGAGAAGGCTGAGCTGATATAGTCTTCTCTATCTACAAGGAGGGGGAGGATTAGCTTCTATTGTCTTCTCTATCTACAAGGAGGGGGAGGATTAGCTTTCTTACGCCGAGCGCTCCGGGTCCCCGCTCCTCCCCGGAGCGCTCACAGCGTTCTCCTATTCGCAGCGCCCCGGTCAGACCTGCCGACCGGGTGCGCTGCGATAATGTTCCCAGCCGGGATGCGATTCGCGATGCGGGACGCGCCGGCTCGCGATGCGCATCCCGACCCGCTTACCAGACTCGTTTCCCGTCTGTGCTGTCCCGGCGCGCGTGGCCCCGCTCCCTAGGGAGCGCGCGCGCCGGGTCTTTGCGATTTAAAGGGCCGGTGCGCCACTGATTGGCGCATGGGTTTTAATCAGTACCTTCACCTGTGCACTTCCCTATTTATACCTCACTTCCCCTGCACTCCCTTGCCGGATCTTGTTGCCATTGTGCCAGTGAAAGCGTTTCCTTGTGTGTTCCTAGCCTGTGTTCCAGACCTCCTGCCGTTGCCCCTGACTACGATCCTTGCTGCCTGCCCTGACCTTCTGCTACGTCCGACCTTGCTCTTGTCTACTCCCTTGTACCGCGCTTATCTCAGCAGTCAGAGAGGTTGAGCAGTTGCCGGTGGATATGACCTGGTTGCTACCGCCGCTGCAAGACCATCCCGCTTTGCGGCGGGCTCTGGTGAAAACCAGTAGCAACTTAGAACCGGTCCACCGACACGGTCCACGCCAAACCCTCTCTGGCAGAGAGGATCCACCTCCAGCTTGCCGAATCGTGACAGTAGATCCGGCATGGATCCCGCTGAGGTCCTGCTGCCAGTTGTCGCTGACCTCACCACGGTGGTCGCCCAGCAGTCGCAACAGATAGCACAACAAGGCCACCAGCTGTCTCAACTGACCGTGATGCTACAGCAGCTTCTACCACAGCTTCAACAACCATCTCCTCCGCCAGCGCCTGCACCTCCTCCGCAGCGAGTGGCCGCATCCAGCCTCCGTTTATTATTGCCGGACAAATTTGATGGGGACTCTAAATTTTGCCATGGTTTTCTTTCACAATGTTCCCTGCATTTGGAGATGATGTCGGACCAATTTCCAACTGAAAGGTCAAAGGTGGCTTTCGTAGTCAGCCTTCTGTCTGGGAAAGCCCTGTCATGGGCCACACCGCTCTGGGACCACAATGATCCTGTCACTGCCTCTGTACACTCTTTCTTCACGGATATTCGAAGTGTCTTCGAGGAACCTGCCCGAGCCTCTTCTGCTGAGACTGCCCTGCTGAACCTGGTCCAGGGTAATTCTTCTGTTGGTGAGTACGCCATCCAATTCCGTACTCTCGCCTCCGAATTGTCCTGGAATAACGAGGCCCTCTGCGCGACCTTTAAAAAAGGCCTATCCAGTAACATCAAAGATGTGCTGGCCGCGGAAGAAATCCCTGCTAACCTGCATGAACTTATTCATCTTGCCACCCGCATTGACATGTGTTTTTCCGAAAGGCGTCAGGAGCTCCGCCAGGATATGGACTTTGTTCGCACGAGGCGGTTTCTCTCCCCGGCTCCTCTCTCCTCTAGTCCACTGCAATCTGTTCCTGTGCCTTCCGCCGTGGAGGCTATGCAAGTTGACCGGTCTCACTTGACACCTCAAGAGAGGACACGACGCCGCATGGAGAACCTTTGCCTGTACTGTGCCAGTACCGAACATTTCTTGAAGGATTGTCCTATCCGACCTCCATGTCAGGAAAGACACACTCCGACTCTGCACAAAGGTGAGACAGCTCTTGATGTGAACTCTGCTTCTCCACGTCTTACTGTGCCTGTGCGGATTTCTTCTACCTTCTCCTTCTCAGCTGTGGCCTTCTTGGATTCCGGATCTGCAGGAAATTTTATTTTGGCCTCTTTCATCAACAGGTTCAACATCCCGGTGACCAGTCTCGCCAGACCCCTCTACATCGCTTGTTAAATAATGAAAGACTGGACTGTACTGTGCGTTACCGCACGGAACCCCTCTTAATGTGCATTGGACCCCATCACGAAAAGATTGAATTTCTGGTCCTCTCTAACTGCACTTCGGAAATTCTTCTTGGACTACCGTGGCTTCAACGCCATTCCCCAACCCTTGATTGGACCACCGGGGAGATCAAGAACTGGGGTACTACTTGCCACAAGAACTGTCTTAAGCCTGCTCCCTGTACTGTCAGTCAAGACCCTGTGGCTCCTCCGATACCTGGTCTCCCCAAGGCCTATCTGGACTATGCTGATGTTTTTTGCAAAAAACAAGCAGAGGCTTTGCCTCCTCACAGGCCTTATGACTGTCCTATTGACCTCCTCCCTGGAATCTATCCTCTTTCTGCTCCGGAAACACAAGCCATGTCGGAGTACATCCAAGAGAATTTAAAAAAGGGGTTTATCCGCAAGTCTTCCTCCCCTGCCGGAGCTGGATTTTTCTTTGTTTCCAAAAAAGACGGCTCCTTACGTCCTTGCATTGATTACCTCGGACTTAATAAAATCACTGTGAAGAACCGCTATCCCTACCTCTTATCTCGGAACTCTTTGACCGCCTACGAGGCGCCCACATCTTTACCAAACTGGACTTAAGAGGTGCATATAATCTCATCCGCATCAGGGAGGGGGACGAGTGGAAGACCGCGTTTAACACCAGAGATGGACACTTTGAATATCTGGTTATGCCCTTTGGGCTTTGCAACGCCCCTGCCGTCTTCCAAGACTTTGTAAATGAAATTTTTCGTGATCTTCTATATACCTGTGTTGTGGTTTACCTAGACGATATTTAGATTTTTTCTGCTAACCTAGAAGAACACCGCCAGCATGTCCGCATGGTTCTTCAGAGACTTCGGGACAATCAATTATATGCCAAAATTGAAAAATGTCTCTTTGAATGTCAATCTCTTCCTTTCCTAGGATACTTAGTCTCTGGCCAGGGACTCCAAATGGACCCAGATAAACTATCAGCCGTATTGGATTGGCCACGCCCCTCCGGACTCCGTGCTATCCAACCTTTTTTGGGGTTTGCCAATTATTACAGACAGTTTATTCCGCATTTTTCCATTATTGTGGCCCCTATCGTGGCCCTAACCAAGAAAAACGCCAACTCTAAGTCCTGGCCTCCTCAAGCGGAAGATGCATTCAATCATCTCAAAACTGCCTTTTCTTCTGCTCTCGTACTCTCCAGACCTGATCCATCTAGGCCCTTCTCGCTGGAGGTAGACGCCTCCTCGGTGGGAGCTGGAGCAGTACTCCTACAGAAAAATTCTTCCGGACATGCTGTTACTTGTGGTTTCTTTTCTAGGACCTTCTCTCCGGCGGAGAAAAACTACTCCATTGGTGATCGAGAACTACTGGCCATAAAATTGGCGCTTGAGGAATGGAGGCACCTGCTGGAGGGATCCAAATATCCAGTTATTATATACACTGATCACAAGAATCTCTCTTATCTTCAGTCTGCCCAACGGCTGAACCCTCGCCAGGCTAGGTGGTCTTTGTTCTTTGCCCGTTTTAACTTTGAAATTCATTTTCGCCCTGCTGACAAGAACATTAGGGCTGACGCCCTCTCTCGTTCATCGGATGCCTCTGAAGTGGAAGCTTCCCCGCAACACATTATTCCTCCGGACTGTCTGATCTCCACTTCTTCAGCCTCCATCAGACAAACTCCTCCAGGGAAGACCTTCGTCTCTCCACGCCAGCGCCTCAGGATTCTCAAGTGGGGACACTCCTCACACCTCGCAGACCATGCTGGCATCAAAAAATCCATCCAGCTCATCTCTCGATTTTATTGGGGGCCTACCCTGGAAGCTGATGTTGTTGATTTCGTGCGGGCTTGTACAGTCTGTGCCCGGGACAAGACCCCTCTCCAGAAGCCTGCTGGTCTCCTCCATCCTCTGCCTGCTCCTGAGCGACCATGGTCTCAGATTGGTATGGACTTTATTACTGACTTACCTTTATCCCATGGCAACACAGTTATTTGGGTGGTCGTTGATCGATTCTCCAAGATGGCACATTTTATCCCTCTTCCAGGTCTTCCTTCTGCGCCTCAGTTGGCGAAAGAATTTTTTATATACATTTTTCGCCTTCACGGGCTTCCTACGCATATCGTCTCGGATAGAGGCGTTCAATTTGTGTCAAAATTCTGGAGGGCCCTCTGTAATCAACTTAAAATCAAATTAAACTTCTCGTCTTCTTATCATCCCCAATCAAATGGGCAAGTGGAAAGAATTAATCAGGTTCTGGGTGACTATTTGCGACATTTTGTTTCCTCCCGTCAGGATGACTAAATCCCCATTTTTTGTGGTGTACGGCCGTCACCCTCTTACTCCCCTTCCCACTCCCACTCCTTCTGGTTTGCCCGCTGTTGATGAGGTGACTCGGGACTTCTCCACCATCTGGAAAGAGACTCAAAATTCTCTCTTACAGGCCTCATCCCGGTTGGAGAAACATGCCGATAGAAAAAGAAGAATTCCCCCCATTTTTTCTCCCGGAGACAAAGTATGGCTCTCCGCCAAGTATGTCCGCTTTCGTGTCCCCAGTTATAAACTGGGACCACGTTATCTTGGTCCTTTCAAAATCAAGTGCCAAATCAACCCTGTCTCTTACAAACTCCTTCTTCCTCCTTCTCTCCGTATTCCCAATGCTTTCCATGTCTCTATCCTTAAACCACTCATCCGTAATCGCTTCTCTCCCAAGGATGTTGCTCCCACTCCTGTTTCCGGGTCCTGTGACATCTTTTCGGTGAAAGAAATTCTGGCATCCAAGATGGTCAGAGGTAAAAAAAAATTTCTTGTTGATTGGGAGAATTGCGGCCCAGAGGAGAGGTCATGGGAACCCGAGGACAACATCCTTGACAAGAACCTTATCCTCAAATTCTCAGGTTCCAAAAAGAGGGGGAGACCCAAGGGGGGGGGTACTGTTAAGCCGAGCGCTCCGGGTCCCCGCTCCTCCCCGTGTCAAAATTCTGGAGGGCCCTCTGTAATCAACTTAAAATCAAATTAAACTTCTCGTCTTCTTATCATCCCCAATCAAATGGGCAAGTGGAAAGAATTCATCAGGTTCTGGGTGACTATTTGCGACATTTTGTTTCCTCCCGTCAGGATGACTGGGCCGATCTTCTACCATGGGCCGAATTCTCGTACAATTTCAAAGTAGGGGGAGACCCAAGGGGGGGGGGTACTGTTAAGCCGAGCGCTCCGGGTCCCCGCTCCTCCCCGGAGCGCTCACAGCGTTCTCCTATTCGCAGCGCCCCGGTCAGACCTGCCGACCGGGTGCGCTGCGATAATGTTCCCTGCCGGGATGCGATTCGCGATGCAGGACGCGCCCGCTCGCGATGCGCATCCCGACCCGCTTACCAGACTTGTTCCCCGTCTGTGCTGTCCCGGCGCGCATGGCCCCACTCCCTAGGGCGCGCGCGCGCCGGGTCTTTGCGATTTAAAGGGCCACTGCGCCACTGATTGGCGCATGGGTTTTAATCAGTACCTTTACCTGTGCACTTCCCTATTTATACCTCACTTCCCCTGCACTCCCTTGCCGGATCTTGTTGCCATTGTGCCAGTGAAAGCGTTTCCTTGTGTGTTCCTAGCCTGTGTTCCAGACCTCCTGCCGTTGCCCCTGACTACGATCCTTGCTGCCTGCCCTGACCTTCTGCTGCGTTCGACCTTGCTCTTGTCTACTCCCTTGTACCGCGCTTATCTCAGCAGTCAGAGAGGTTGAGCCGTTGCAGGTGGATACGACCTGGTTGCTACCGCCGCTGCAAGACCATCCCGCTTTGCGGCGGGCTCTGGTGAAAACCAGTAGCAACTTAGAACCGGTCCACCGACACGGTCCACGCCAATCCCTCTCTGGTACAGAGGATCCACCTCCAGCTTGCCGAATCGTGACAAGCTTCTATTGTCTTCTCTGTCTACAAGGAGGGGGAGGATTAGCTTCTATTGTCTTCTCTATCTACAAGGAGGGGGAGGTTCTATTGTCTTCTCTATCTACAAGGAGGGGGAGGAATAGCTTCTATTGTCTTCTCTATCTACAAGGAGGGGGAGGATTAGCTTCTATTGTCTTCTCTATCTACAAGGAGGGGGAGGTTCTATTGTCTTCTCTATCTACAAGGAGGGGGAGGAATAGCTTCTATTGTCTTCTCTATCTACAAGGAGGGCGAGGATTAGCTTCCATTGTCTTCTCTATCTACAAGGAGGGGGAGGATTAGCTTCTATTGTCTTCTCTATCTACAAGGAGGGGGAGGATTAGCTTCCATTGTCTTCTCTATCTACAAGGAGGGGGAGGATTAGCTTCTATTGTCTTCTCTATCTACTGTGTACACTTCTCACTGTAATGCTGTCCAATCACTTTAACAGACTCCTCCTTATCATCACGGACACAGCAGGAAGCCTCCACTTAGTTTTAGGCCCTAGTTTCCTTACTCAAACCTCCAAGAATTCTATGTAATTTTAAAATATAGATAACATTAACAGTAGATTTAAATATCCTAGTTTAGGCATTTGACATAACTCCACCATGTAAACGGTAAATCTCAAAGGAAGCTGGGGTACATGACGTAAAGAGTAAAAACATAACCTTTAATGAAGTCCTATTAAAAGGTAATCAACATTTATTTGTCTATATTATGTACCATGGAAAATCAATAAAATATATCATAAAAAAAAAGGTCATCAAAAAATATTGAACTAAAAAGGTGCAAATAAAGTGACTAATGAAAGTGTATATTATAACCCCAGCAAATATTATCACCCAATAGTATAGGGTGTGCCGGCAGTGTAGGGTAGATAGCTAACAGTAGTTAGGCTGGGTTCACCCGCATACGTTTTTTTTAACATGGACGTCATGGGAAACGCACATGTATACGATTCCATATGGGAAACCATATATGGTTTTTACTTTGCACATGCGGATTTGCATCCTAAAGTCCCCACCCAACACCCCTCCCATTAAAAATTGACATTTTCAAAAACGTATGTTTTTTTTAATATAAAAACGGACGGAACCGTATGCAATTTTAAAAACGCATAAGGTTTACTTTTTCCCTTACGGTTTTCTTTAGAAAAACTGATTGAAAACAGTATGGCAAAAACGTGATGTGAACCCAGCCTGAGATGTCTGACAATAGAGACTGGTGTTATCATTGAGTCATGTATAGGGACTGGTGTTATCATTGAGTGATGTATAGGGACTGGTGTTATCATTGAGTCATGTATAGGGACTGGTGTTACCATTGAGTCATGTATAGGGACTGGTGTTGATAGAAGATACAGCACTCTCTGTCAGGGCGTGGGTGCACTGTTAGGGTCCCAACCCATGTAAATTCAAAGAAATAATAACATAGCACTCCACTTGCGGTGAAAATAGTAGTACATTTTATTCTTGCAATCCAGAACTATAAATGTGACGTTTCGGTCAAAAATGACCTTCCTCAGACCAGATTGCTGCGGAGGAGAGGTGAACTTCAGGAGAAACGGTATCCTATGACCGTGTGGTAGGTAAGTGGAGGTGGCGACAGAAGTAGCGTGTGGATCTGGTGGGGACTGGTGTTACCATTGAGTCATGTATGGAGACTGGTGTTACCATTGAGTCATGTATAGAAACTGGTGTTACCATTGAGCCATGTATAGAGACTGGTGACACCATTGGGCCATATTTAGAGACTGGTGTTACTAGTGAGTCATGTATAGAGACTGGTGACACCATTGAGTCATGTATAGAGACTGGTGTTACCATTGAATCATGTATAGAGACTGGTGACACCATTGAGTCATGTATAGAGACTGGTGTTACCATTGAGTCATGTATAGAGACTGGTGTTACCATTGAGTCATGTATAGAGACTGGTGTTACCATTGAGTCATGTATAGAGACTGGTGACACCATTGAGTCATGTATAGAGACTGGTGTTACCATTGAGTCATGTATAGAGACTGGTGTCACCATTGAGTCATATATAGAGACTGGTGTTACCATTGAGTCATGTATAGAGACTGGTGTTACCATTGAGTCATGTATAGAGACTGGTGAGACCATTGAGTCATGTATAGAGACTGGTGTTACCATTGAGTCATGTATAGAGACTGGTGTTACCATTGAGTCATATATAGAGACTGGTGTTACCATTGGGTCATGTATAGAGACTGGTGACACCATTGAGTCATGTATAGAGACTAATGTTACCATTGAGTCATGTATAGGGACTGGTGTTACCATTGGGTCACATATAGAGCTCGGCGGATTTCTGAGTGACAATGCCAAAAATAGCAGGGTGGTTCCCAGCGGCTGTAGAGGATAAGATGTCTAGGGGCGGAGCACTCCTTTAACCAATATGTAATCGAGAGACACTTTGTGCCCACCTGGACCCCGACATCATATTGTTACTTGTATCTCTCAGAGTTTTTAATATGTTCAGCTCTGTTGCTGTTTTCTGCAGAACCTCTTTGCTCCTTTGCGCCTGTTATTGGATTATTTTCGGCACAGTTTTTCCGCTGACTGTTTTCGTATTTCCGGCTCCTTTTTTGCAGGTTATTATTAGAGACCTATAGATCGAAGATTTGTTATTAAAGTAGATTTTATCTTCTCAGAGATTCTCGTATTAGTTCTGTTGACTCTTGTGAAAGCCACATTAAATTATCTAAATTACCCGGACGGCCCCAGTATCATTCTGCGGCGGGGGTGGGGGTCAGGAGGGGAAGGAGTTTGGGTGGGGGGGGGCATGGGTATCATTAGATCTTTGGGTTCGGACCTTATCCGTGATTTTCCTGCCTTTTAGTTTGGAGCCATTGATATGCGGCTCTCGGCTGGGAATGTATATTGATGCTTGTACACAGAGCACTGGAGGGAGGGATGTCATGACCTGAAGGACTGGACTGCCCCCTACTGGACTCTTCAGGAACAGCATCAGTAATAATGTGGACATAGATCATGAGCCATAGTAAGAAATATGGGATCGGTATCACATGGGCTCGGTCATCAATAAACTGAGCGCCAGTAAATTGTTGCAATAGTCGTGTTGTCATGTGACCAAAATCAGGAAAACTTAGTGTCAGGGATTTTGCTATATTTTTAATCCCTTTCCGTTGCTGAGATTATTGGCCTTTTATTTATTTATGTATTTTTAAGGGAATGCATCACACAGATTTTCTTTTTTACTGGTTAGCGCCAGATACTGAAACCTGTTCTTTTTATTTAATCAGTTTCCATTTTCTGATTGGAATTTTTAGATTTATTTCATTTTTTTGTACATTATTATAGGGGCGGCCATCTTGCCTGAGACGTTTTTAACAGCCCTTACTGATATGCTTTACTGAAAGCCCCATGGATATAGGCAACAATAGATTGATCTGTCCCATTGATATAAATGGGAAAGTTGTCTAGGTGTGCTCTGTGACCTGTGCAGAGGCCATTCTACAGGACGGGGAGGCTGAGCTGCGAACAACAGCTATTTGGGTGTCCCTCTTATATATACACTGGTGTCACCTTTAACTGTACTCCTGCCTGTGATAATAAGGAGGAGACTGCTGGGAAGTGATCTGTACAGAACGGGACGTCTCAGCTTAGTTTTAGGTCTAGTGACTAGAATGGAAAACAAAGATTACAGGATTATTTTACAATAAAGATAATAAAATGAAAAATTTGAAGAAAATAATAAATAAATAAAATAACTGGATTTATTTTCTGATGACACAATCACTTAAACTTTTTTATTTTTTCATTAATAGCGCCATAGGTGGCTTATTTGGACTCTTTATTTAATGACGTGCTTTGTTTTACCAAATAATGTATTAATCACCTCTCCCGATCCCTCCTCACTGCTGCCGGTCTGAGGTTGTCCAGTCCCCATTACTTACCTCTCCCGATCCCTCGCCTCCACTGCTGGTCTGAAGTTGTCCAGTTCCCGATACTCACCCCCTGATCCCTCTCCTCCGCTGCCAATCTGAGGTCGTCCAGTCCCTGGTGCTCACTTTCTGATCCCTCCCCTCCGCTGCCTGTCTGAAGTCATCCAGGTCCCGGTACTCACCTTCTGATCCCTCTCAGCCGCTGTCGGTCTGAAGCTGTCCAGTCCCTGGAGCTCACCTTCTGATCCCTCGCCTCTGCTGCCGGTCTGAAGTCATCCAGTCCCTGGTGCTCACCTGTTGATCCCTTTCAGCCGCTGCCAGTCTGAAGTCTTCCAGTCCCCGGCACTCACCTTCTGATCCCTCGCCTCTGCTGCCAGTCTAAAGTTGTCCAGGTCCCGGTACTCACCTTCTGATCCCTCTCAGTCGATGCCAGTCTGAAGTCGTCCAGGCCCCGGTGCTCACCTCCTGATCCCTCGCCTCTGCTGCCGGTCTGAAGTTGTCCAGTCCCTGGTACTCACCTCCTGATCCCTCTCAGCCGCTGCCGGTCTGAAATCATTCAGTCCCTGATACTCAACTCCTGATTCCTCGCCTCCGCTGCCGGTCTTAAGTCATCCAGGTCCCGGCACTCACCTTCTGATCCCTCGCCTCTGCTGCCGGTCTGAAGTCATCCAGTCCATGGTGCTCACCTGTTGATCCCTTTCAGCCGCTGCCAGTCTGAAGTCTTCCAGTCCCAGGTGTTCACCTCCTTATCCCTCGCCTCCGCTGACGGTCTGAAGTCATCCAGGTCCCGGCACTCACCTTCTGATCCCTCGCCTCTGCTGCCAGTCTAAAGTTGTCCAGGTCCCGGTAATCACCTTCTGATCCCTCTCAGTCGATGCCAGTCTGAAGTCGTCCAGGCCCCGGTGCTCACCTCCTGATCCCTCGCCTCTGCTGCCGGTCTGAAGTTGTCCAGTCCCTGGTACTCACCTCCTGATCCCTCTCAGCCGCTGCCGGTCTGAAATCATTCAGTCCCTGATACTCACCTCCTGATCCCTCGCCTCCGCTGCCAGTCTGAAGTCATCGAGTCCCCGATGCTCACCTTCTTATCCCTCGCCTCCGCTGCCGGTCTGAAGTCATCCAGGTCCCGGCACTCACCTTCTGATCCCTCGCCTCTGCTGCCGGTCTGAAGTCATCCAGTCCCTGGTGCTCACCTGTTGATCCCTTTCAGCCGCTGCCAGTCTGAAGTTTTCCAGTCCCCGGTGCTCACCTCCTTATCCCTCGCCTCCGCTGCCGGTCTGAAGTCATCCAGGTCCCGGCACTCACCTTCTGATCCCTCGCCTCTGCTGCCAGTCTAAAGTTGTCCAGGTCCCGGTACTCACCTTCTGATCCCTCTCAGTCGATGCCAGTCTGAAGTCGTCCAGGCCCCGGTGCTCACCTCCTGATCCCTCGCCTCTGCTGCCGGTCTGAAGTTGTCCAGGTCCTGTTACTCACCTTCTGATCCCTTTCAGCCGCTGGCGGTCTGAAGTTGTACAGTCGCCAGTGCTCACCTCCTGATCCCTCGCTTCCGCTGCCGGTTTGAAGTTGTCCAGTCCCTGGTGCACACCTCCTGGTCTCTCAGCCACTGTCGGTCTGAAGTCATCCAGTCCCAGGTTCTCACCTCCTGATCCCTCACCTCCGCTGACGGTCTAAAGTCATCCAGTTCTCACCTCCTGATCCCTGTCAGTAACTGCCGGTTTGAAGTTGTCTAGTTCCCGGTACTTACCTTCTGATCCTTCGCCTCCGCTGCCGGTTTGGAGTTGTCCAGTCCCTGGTGCTCACCTCCTGATCCCTCTCAGCCGCTGCCGGTCTGAAATCATTCAGTCCCTGATACTCACCTCCTGATCCCTCGCCTCCGCTGCCGGTCTGAAGTCTTCTAGGTCCCGGTACTCACCTTCTGATCCCTCTCAGCCGCTGCCGATCTGAAGTCGTCCAGTCCCTGGTGCTTTACACAGCTTCAGAGGACATTTTGTTCCTGAAGAAAGGGATGGCTCAACCAATCCCTTAAAGTGGTCACTCACAAGTGCGCCTTCTTATTTGTCTCTATTGCATTCGGAAACATAAAAAATGCTCCTTTGCGCCTGTTATCGGATCATTTTTGGCGCAGTTTTTCCGCTGACGGTTTTCGTATTTCCGGCTCCTTTTTTTGAAGGTTATTATTGTTGACCTATAGATCGGATTGACCTATAGATTTGTTATTAAAGTGGATTTTATCTTCTCCAATATTCTCATACTAGTTCTGTTGACTCTTGTGAAACCCACATTAAATCGTCCGAATTACCCGGACGGCCCCAGTATCATTCTGCGGCGGGGTGGGGGGGTTGGGAGGGGAAGGAGTTTGGGGGGGGGCTGGGGTATCATTAGATCTTTGGGTTCTGACCTTATCCGTGATTTTCCTGCCTTTTAGTTTGGAGCCATTGATATGCTGCTCTCGGCTGGGAATGTATATTGATGCTAAAACACAGAGCACTGGAGGGAGGGATGTCATGGATTGTGACCTGAAGGACTGGACTGCCCCCTACTGGACTCTTCAGGAACAGCATCAGTAATAATGTGGACATAGATCATCAGCCATAGTAAGAAATATGGGATCGGTATTACATGGGCTGGGACATCAGTAAGCTAAGCATCAGTAAATTGTTGCAATAGTCGTGTTGTCATGTGACCTAAATCAGGTAAACTTTGTGTCAGGGATTTTGCTATATTTTTAATCCCTTTCCGCTGCTGAGATTATTGACGTTTTATTTATTTAATTATTTATGTATTTTTAAGGGAATGTATCACATAGATTTTCGTTTTTACTGGTTAGCACCAGATGCTGAAACCTGCTCTTTTTATTTAATCGGTTTCATTTTTCTGACTGAAATTTTTTTATTTGTTTATTACATTATTATAGGGGCGGCCATCTTGCCTGAGCCCTTTTTAACAGCATCTACTGATATGCTTTACTGAAAGCCCCATGGATATAGGCAACAATAGATTGATCTGTCCCATTGATATAAATGGGAAAGTTGTCTAGGTGTGCTCTGTGACCAGTGCAGAGGTCATTCTACAGGACGGGGGGGGGGGGCATTTTTCCCCGTACTCCTGTCTGTGATAATAAGGAGGAGACTGCTGGGAAGTGATCTGTACAGAATGGGTAGTCTCAGCTTAGTTTTAGGTCTAGTGGCCAGAATTGAAAACACAAGATTACAGGATTATTTTACAATAAAGATAATAAAATGGAAAATTAGAGAAAAAAATAATAATCTGGATTCATTTTCTGATGACCCAATCACTTAAACTTTTTTATTTTTTCATTAATAGTACCATAGGTGGCTTATTTTTTGCAGGACAAGTTGGACTCTTTATTGACGTGCTTTGTTTTACCATATAATGTATTAAGCACCTCCCCCGATTCCTCCTTACCGCTGCCTGTCTGAGGTCGTCCAATCCCCGGTGCTCACCTTTTGATCACTCTCCATTGCTGCCGATCTGAGGTCATTCAGTCCCCATTGCTTACCTTTCCCAATCCCCCACCTCCACTGCTGGTCTGAAGTTGTCCGGTTCCCGATACTCACCTCCAAATGACTCACCCCTGCTGCCGGTTTGAAGTCATCCAGTCCCCGGTGCTCTACACAGCTTCAGAAGGCATTTTGTTCCTGAAGAAAAGGTAAACACCAAAGAAATAAGCGTATAACGACCAAAGTACAATATAAAATTAAAATAAAGTGTATTAAACATATATGCTCAAAGAGACAAACATTTAAAAGCACTTTAAAAAAGAATGCGGTAGCACGGTGCTGGAGGACCGACTAAAATGGGAGGCTACACGCAAAAATAGCAACAGCTAAGTATCTGAAGTAAACAGAGTCAGGGTATTTATCAATAGTTACATATCAAGTAAAGTGACAAAATGCAAAAGTGCAGCATATGTATGCAGATCATGATGGTTGCTGTCCACCACAAAAGTAAAATGACACAGTACAGTGACCCCCCGACCTATGATGGCCCCGACATACGATCATTTCAGCATACGATGGCCTCTCAGAGGCCATCACATGGTGAAGGCAGCATCAACATACGATGCTTTTGTATGTCGGGGCCATCGCATAAACGGCTATCCGGCAGCGTAGACTGCTTCAGCTGCCACCAGATAGCCATTTACGGTGCCCCGTGTGGTCCGCTGACGATCACTTACCTGTCCTCGGGGCTCCGACGCGTCCTCTTCGGGATCCCCTGCATCGTCGGCGCTCTCCATCGTCTCTGCGAACGCTGTCCCATCATCCAATAGGAGCGGCGTGCGTAGCGACATGATGGCGGCGACGGTGAGTGAGGATGCCGGGGAAGCAGGATTCTTGCTGGAGCATCGGGGACACCTCGGGGATGCGGCAATAGCGATGGACGGCGACATCCAGGGCAGCGGTGATGGTCCAGAGCGGACACGTGAGTATAACCTCCAATACCAGTGGTCTTCAACCTGCGGACCTCCAGATGTTGCAAAACTACAACTCGGGACGGCATGCGCAGCGATGTGATGACAACGATGGAGAGCGCCGACGATGCAGGGGATCCCAAAGAGGACGCGCCGGAGCCCCGAGGACAGGTAAGTGATCGTCAGCGGTCCACACGGGGCACCGTAAACGGCTATTCGGGGGCAGCTGAAGCAGTCTGCGCTGCCAAATAGCCGTTTATGCGATGGCCCCGACATACAAAAGCATCGTATGTTGATGCTGCCTTCAACATGCGATGGCCTCTGAGAGGCCATCGTGTGCTGAAATGATCCTATGTCGGGGCCATCGTAGGTCGGGGGGTCACTGTACTGTGTCATTTTACTTTTGTGGTGGACAGCAACCATCATGATCTGCATACATATGCTGCACTTTTGCATTTTGTCACTTTACTTGATATGTAACTATTGATAAATACCCTGACTCTGTTTACTTCAGATACTTAGCTGTTGCCATTTTTGCGTGTAGCCTCCCATTTTAGTCGGTCCTCCAGCACCGTGCTACCGCATTCTTTTTTAAAGTGCTTTTAAATGTTTGTCTCTTTGAGCATATATGTTTAATAAAATTTAGTTTTATTTTATATTCTACTTTGGTCGTTATACGTTTATTTCTTTGGTGTTTACCTATTGGGTTTATAGCGTAGATCTGTGACATATTTGGGACTTATGTATCTCCTGAAGAAAAGGATCACTCAACCAATCACTAAGGGGGGTCACCCACAAGTGCGCCTTCTTATTTGTCTCTATTGCACTCGGAAACATATAAAAATTGTTTGCTCCCTGAAAACCCCTCAAATTGTTTTTGTTGTCTTTTACCACAATTTACTACAATCTCTGATGGGCGGGTGCTGACACCCAACACCCCCTGCTGATCAGCTGTCCAGTGTCTATAGAATGAACGAAGCCAGACGCACTGCACCACTCATTGTATAGTGGTGCCGACAGGTAACTGCACCTCAGCTCCCAATTACTTAATGTTTCTAAGTACGTACAAAAAAAAGTCTTACCACGTTTTATAACAGGTAATTATTTGAGAATTATTATTATTTTTATTAAATATAATAATTAATTATGATTTTATTATTTGGACTTGTAATAAACTGAATGGACGGTTATGGGCAAAAGTTTTGAGGCTGACACAAATTTTGCTTTTCACAGTTTGCTGCTTGAGTGCTTTAGATCTTCAAGTGAGATGTTTCTATGGTTACAGAAGCACATTTTATGGAATTTCATAAGTTTTTACCCATTTATTCACAAATATCTGAGGTTTATGCAAAGACTCATTCATTCCAGTATTGACCCTTTTCTTCTGCAGTTCTTCTTGTCATGCTGGGTATTGGCTTCTGGGCCAAATCGTGACTGGTGACAACCCATTCCTGACATGGTCTCCATGATGCTGGAAAAGCTTTTTCACCAAATGTCTTCTAGATGGTTGGGAGAAGTCATTCTTGAGGATGTTTAGATACCAGTAAGTGCCAGGACATCTCCTATGGAGGATTTCGCTCCAGGATGGGTTCAACGCCAGGGAAAAGCTCAGGTGGTTGTCATCTGTACACAGTGAAGAGAAGGTTTCTGGAGGTGTCTGGTGTGATCTGTATACAGTGAGGAGAAGGCTTCTGGAGGCATCTGGTGTGATCTGTATACAGTGAGGAGAAGGCTTCTGGAGACATCTGGTGTCATCTATATACAGTGAGGAGAAGGCTTCTGGAGGTGTCTGTTGTCATCTATATACAGTGAGGAAAAGGCTTCTGGAGGTGTCTGGTGTCATCTATATACAGTGAGGAGAAGACTTCTGCAGGAATCTGGTGTCATCTATATACAGTGAGGAGAAGGCTTCTGGAGGTGTCTGTGTCATCTATATACAGTGGGGAGAAGGCATCTGGAGGTGTCTGGTGTCATCTATATACATTGAGGAGAAGGCTTCTGGAGGTATCTGGTGTCATCTATATACAGTGAGGATAAGACTTCTGCAGGCATCTGGTGTCATCTATATAATCTATACACAGTGAGGAGAATGCGCCTGGTGTCATCTTTATACAGTGAGGAGAAGGCTTCTGGAGACGACTGGTGTCATCTGTATACAGTGAGGAGAAGGCTTCCGGAGGCATCTGGTGTCAATTATATACAGTGAGGAGAAGGCTCCTGGAGGTGTCTGGTGTCATCTGTATACAGTGAGAAGGCTTCTGGAGGCGTCTGGTGTCATCTATATACAGTGAGGAGAAGGTTTCTGGAGGTGTATGGTGTCATCTGTACACAGTGAGGAGAAAGCTTCTGGAGGCATCTGGTGTAATCTATATACAGTGAGGAGAAGGCTTCTGGAGACATCTGGTGTCATCTATATACAGTGAGGAGAAAGCTTCTGGAGGCATCTGATATCATCTATATACACAGAGGAGAAGGCTTCTGGAGGCATCTGGAGTCATCTATATACAGTGAGGAGAAGGCTTCTGGAGGTGTCTGGTGTCATCTATATACAGTGAGGAGAAGGCTTCTGGAGGTGTCTGGTGTCATCTATATACAGTGAGGAGAAGGCTTCTGGAGGTGTCTGGTGTCATGTATACACAGTGAGGAGAAGGCTTCTGGAGGTGTCTGGTGTCATCTATATACAGTGAGGAGAAGGCTTCTGGAGTTGTCTGGTGTCATCTATACAGTGAGGAGAAGGCTTCTGGGGGTGTCTGATGTGATATGTATACATTGAGGAGAAGGCTTCTGGAGGTGTCTGGTGTCATCTGTATACAGTGAGGAGAAGGCTTCTGGAGGTGTCTGGTGTCATCTATATACAGTGAGGAAAAGGCTTCTGAAGGTGTCTGGTGTCATCAATTTACAGTGAGGAGAAGGCTTCTGGAGGCGTCTGGTGTCATATGTATACAGTGAAGAGAAGGCTTCTGGAGGCATCTGGTGTGATCTGTATACAGTGAGGAGAAGGCTTCTGGAGGTGTCTGGTATGATCTGTATACAGTGAGGAGAAGGCTTCTGGAGGTGTCTGGTGTCATCTATATAGTAAGGGGAAGGCTTCTGGAGGCGTCTGGTGTCATCTATATAGTGAGGAGAAGGCTTTTGGAGGCGTCTGGTGTGATCTGTATACAGTGAGGAGAAGGCTTCTGGAGGTGTCTGGTGTCACATATATAGTAAGGAGAAGGCTTCTGGAGGCGTCTGGTGTCATCTGTATACAGTGAGGAGAAGGCTTCTGGAGGTGTCTGGTGTCACATATATAGTAAGGAGAAGGCTTCTGGAGGCGTCTGGTGTCATCTGTATACAGTGAGGAGAAGGCTTCTGGAGGTGTCTGGTGTCATCTATATACAGTGAGGAGAAGGCTTCTGGAGGTGTCTTGTGTCATCTATATACAGTGAGGAGAAGGCTTCTGGAGGCGTCTGGTGTGATCTGTATACAGTGAGGAGAAGGCTTCTGGAGGCATCTGGTGTGATCTGTATACAGTGAGGAGAAGGCTTCTGGAGGTGTCTGGTGTCATCTATATACAGTGAGGAGAAGACTTCTGGAGGCGTCTGGTGTCATCTATACAGTGAGGAGAAGGCTTCTGGGGGCGTCTAGTGTCAAAAAGGACAGCAAAGAAGCCCCTTATCACCTCAAACAACATCCATCACAGATGACATTCTGCAGGATGTACAGGGATCGGACCGCAGAGGACGGGGGTGGAGGTGTCTTCTTTGATGAAGTCTTTACACTGAGACATCTAGAAGAACGATTGTCCAGATAGGAAATGGTGCTGAGTCCTGGGTCATCCTCCTCATTTATGTGTTGGGCGGCTTTTCATCCAAGGCAGTGAAGACATTTTTGTGGCCATGAATAAAGAATAAAGAACAAGATCTAAACATCCTCCAAGAGCAACTTCTCCAACCATCCAGGATAATGTGGTGATGGACCATGATGGACCATGATGGAGACCATGTCCCAGGCCAGAAGTGATAACTAAGCGTCTGGTGTGATCTGTATACAGTGAGGAGAAGGCTTCTGGAGGCATCTGGTGTGATCTGTATACAGTGAGGAGAAGGCTCCTGGAGGTGTCTGGTGTCATCTGTATACAGTGAGAAGGCTTCTGGAGGCGTCTGGTGTCATCTATATACAGTGAGGAGAAGGTTTCTGGAGGTGTATGGTGTCATCTGTACACAGTGAGGAGAAAGCTTCTGGAGGCATCTGGTGTAATCTATATACAGTGAGGAGAAGGCTTCTGGAGACATCTGGTGTCATCTATATACAGTGAGGAGAAAGCTTCTGGAGGCATCTGATATCATCTATATACACAGAGGAGAAGGCTTCTGGAGGCATCTGGAGTCATCTATATACAGTGAGGAGAAGGCTTCTGGTGGTGTCTGGTGTCATCTATATACAGTGAGGAGAAGGCTTCTGGAGGTGTCTGGTGTCATCTATATACAGTGAGGAGAAGGCTTCTGGAGGTGTCTGGTGTCATGTATACACAGTGAGGAGAAGGCTTCTGGAGGTGTCTGGTGTCATCTATATACAGTGAGGAGAAGGCTTCTGGAGTTGTCTGGTGTCATCTATACAGTGAGGAGAAGGCTTCTGGGGGTGTCTGATGTGATATGTATACAGTGAGGAGAAGGCTTCTGGAGGTGTCTGGTGTCATCTATATACAGTGAGGAGAAGGCTTCTGGAGGTGTCTGGTGTCATCTGTATACAGTGAGGAGAAGGCTTCTGGAGGTGTCTGGTGTCATCTATATACAGTGAGGAAAAGGCTTCTGAAGGTGTCTGGTGTCATCAATTTACAGTGAGGAGAAGGCTTCTGGAGGCGTCTGGTGTCATATGTATACAGTGAAGAGAAGGCTTCTGGAGGCATCTGGTGTGATCTGTATACAGTGAGGAGAAGGCTTCTGGAGGTGTCTGGTATGATCTGTATACAGTGAGGAGAAGGCTTCTGGAGGTGTCTGGTGTCATCTATATAGTAAGGGGAAGGCTTCTGGAGGCGTCTGGTGTCATCTATATAGTGAGGAGAAGGCTTTTGGAGGCGTCTGGTGTGATCTGTATACAGTGAGGAGAAGGCTTCTGGAGGTGTCTGGTGTCACATATATAGTAAGGAGAAGGCTTCTGGAGGCGTCTGGTGTCATCTGTATACAGTGAGGAGAAGGCTTCTGGAGGTGTCTGGTGTCACATATATAGTAAGGAGAAGGCTTCTGGAGGCGTCTGGTGTCATCTGTATACAGTGAGGAGAAGGCTTCTGGAGGTGTCTGGTGTAATCTATATACAGTGAGGAGAAGGCTTCTGGAGGTGTCTTGTGTCATCTATATACAGTGAGGAGAAGGCTTCTGGAGGCGTCTGGTGTGATCTGTATACAGTGAGGAGAAGGCTTCTGGAGGCATCTGGTGTGATCTGTATACAGTGAGGAGAAGGCTTCTGGAGGTGTCTGGTGTCATCTATATACAGTGAGGAGAAGACTTCTGGAGGCGTCTGGTGTCATCTATACAGTGAGGAGAAGGCTTCTGGGGGCGTCTAGTGTCAAAAAGGACAGCAAAGAAGCCCCTTATCACCTCAAACAACATCCATCACAGATGACATTCTGCAGGATGTACAGGGATCGGACCGCAGAGGACGGGGGTGGAGGTGTCTTCTTTGATGAAGTCTTTACACTGAGACATCTAGAAGAACGATTGTCCAGATAGGAAATGGTGCTGAGTCCTGGGTCATCCTCCTCATTCATGTGTTGGGCGGCTGTTACGCCGAGCGCTCCGGGTCCCCGCTCCTCCCCGGAGCGCTCGCTTCACTCCCTCCGCTGCAGCGCTCCGGTCACGTCCTCTGACCCGGGGCGCTGCGATCCCGCTGCCAGCCGGGATGCGATTCGCGATGCGGGTAGCGCCCGCTCGCGATGCGCACCCCGGCTCCCCTACCTGACTCGCTCCCCGTCTGTTCTGTCCCGGCGCGCGCGGCCCCGCTCCCTAGGGCGCGCGCGCGCCGGGTCTCTGCGATTTAAAGGGCCACTGCGCCGCTGATTGGCGCAGTGGTTCCAATTAGGGTAATCACCTGTGCACTTCCCTATATTACCTCACTTCCCTTGCACTCCCTTGCCGGATCTTGTTGCCTTAGTGCCAGTGAAAGCGTTCCTTGTGTGTTCCTTGCCTGTGTTTCCAGACCTTCTGCCGTTGCCCCTGACTACGATCCTTGCTGCCTGCCCCGACCTTCTGCTACGTCCGACCTTGCTTCTGCCTACTCCCTTGTACCGCGCCTATCTTCAGCAGCCAGAGAGGTGAGCCGTTGCTAGTGGATACGACCTGGTCACTACCGCCGCAGCAAGACCATCCCGCTTTGCGGCGGGCTCTGGTGAAAACCAGTAGTGGCTTAGAACCGGTCCACTAGCACGGTCCACGCCAATCCCTCTCTGGCACAGAGGGTCCACTACCTGCCAGCCGGCATCGTGACAGTAGATCCGGCCATGGATCCCGCTGAAGTTCCTCTGCCAGTTGTCGCTGACCTCACCACGGTGGTCGCCCAGCAGTCACAACAGATAGCGCAACAAGGCCAACAGCTGTCTCAACTGACCGTTATGCTACAACAGTTACTACCACAGCTTCAGCAGTCATCTCCTCCGCCAGCTCCTGCACCTCCTCCGCAGCGAGTGGCCGCTCCTGGGATACGCTTATCCTTGCCGGATAAATTTGATGGGGACTCTAAGTTTTGCCGTGGCTTTCTTTCCCAATGTTCCCTGCATCTGGAGATGATGTCGGACCTGTTTCCCACTGAAAGGTCTAAGGTGGCTTTCGTAGTCAGTCTTCTGTCCGGAAAAGCCCTGTCATGGGCCACACCGCTCTGGGACCGCAATGACCCCGTCACTGCCTCTGTACACTCCTTCTTCTCGGAAATCCGAAGTGTCTTTGAGGAACCTGCCCGAGCCTCTTCTGCTGAGACTGCCCTGTTGAACCTGGTCCAGGGTAATTCTTCCGTTGGCGAGTATGCCGTACAGTTCCGTACACTTGCTTCAGAATTGTCCTGGAATAATGAGGCCCTCTGCGCGACCTTCAAAAAAGGCCTATCCAGCAACATTAAAGATGTTCTGGCCGCACGAGAAATTCCTGCTAATCTACATGAACTTATTCACTTAGCCACTCGCATTGACATGCGTTTTTCTGAAAGGCGTCAGGAACTCCGCCAAGATATGGACTCTGTTCGCACGAGGCGTTTCGTCTCCTCGGCTCCTCTCTCCTCTGGTCCCCTGCAATCTGTTCCTGTGCCTCCCGCCGTGGAGGCTATGCAGGTCGACCGGTCTCGCCTGACACCTCAAGAGAGGACACGACGCCGTATGGAGAACCTCTGCCTGTACTGTGCTAGTACCGAACACTTCCTGAGGGATTGTCCTATCCGTCCTCCCCGCCTGGAAAGACGTATGCTGACTCCGCACAAAGGTGAGACAGTCCTTGATGTCTTCTCTGCTTCTCCACGTCTTACTGTGCCTGTGCGGATGTCTGCCTCTGCCTTCTCCTTCTCTACGGTGGCCTTCTTGGACTCTGGATCTGCAGGAAATTTTATTTTGGCCTCTCTCGTCTACAGGTTCAACATCCCGGTGACCAGTCTTGCCAGACCCCTCTACATCAATTGTGTAAATAATGAAAGATTGGACTGTACCATACGTTTCCGCACGGAGCCCCTTCTTATGAGCATCGGAGCTCATCATGAGAGGATTGAACTTTTGGTCCTCCCCAATTGCACCTCAGAAATTCTCCTTGGACTTCCCTGGCTTCAACTTCATTCCCCAACCCTGGATTGGTCCACTGGGGAGATCAAGAGTTGGGGGTCCTCTTGTTCCAAGAACTGTCTAAAACCGGTTCCCAGTAACCCTTGCCGTAACTCTGTGGTTCCTCCAGTAACCGGTCTCCCTAAGGCCTATATGGACTTCGCGGATGTTTTCTGCAAAAAACAAGCTGAGACTCTACCTCCTCACAGGCCTTATGATTGCCCTATCGACCTCCTCCCGGGCACTACTCCACCCCGGGGCAGAATTTATCCTCTCTCTGCCCCAGAGACTCTTGCCATGTCCGAATACGTCCAGGAGAATCTAAAAAAGGGCTTTATCCGTAAATCCTCCTCTCCTGCCGGAGCCGGATTTTTCTTTGTGTCCAAAAAAGATGGCTCCCTACGTCCTTGCATTGACTACCGCGGTCTTAATAAAATCACGGTTAAGAACCGCTACCCCTTACCCCTCATCTCTGAACTCTTTGATCGCCTCCAAGGTGCCCACATCTTCACTAAATTGGACTTAAGAGGCGCCTATAACCTCATCCGCATCAGAGAGGGGGACGAGTGGAAAACGGCATTTAACACCAGAGATGGACACTTTGAGTATCTGGTCATGCCCTTTGGACTGTGCAATGCCCCTGCCGTCTTCCAAGACTTTGTCAATGAAATTTTTCGTGATCTCTTATACTCCTGTGTTGTTGTATATCTGGACGATATCCTAATTTTTTCTGCCAATCTAGAAGAACACCGCCAGCATGTCCGTATGGTTCTTCAGAGACTTCGTGACAACCAACTCTATGCCAAAATTGAGAAATGTCTGTTTGAATGCCAATCTCTTCCTTTTCTAGGATATTTGGTCTCTGGCCAGGGACTACAGATGGATCCAGACAAACTCTCTGCCGTCTTAGATTGGCCACGCCCCTCCGGACTCCGTGCTATCCAACGCTTTATGGGGTTCGCCAATTATTACAGGCAATTTATTCCACATTTTTCTACCATTGTGGCTCCTATCGTGGCTTTAACCAAAAAAAATGCTGATCCCAAGTCCTGGCCTCCTCAAGCAGAAGACGCCTTTAAACGACTCAAGTCTGCCTTTTCTTCGGCTCCCGTGCTCTCCAGACCTGACCCTTCCAAACCCTTCCTATTGGAGGTTGATGCCTCCTCAGTGGGAGCTGGAGCTGTTCTTCTACAAAAAAATTCTTCCGGGCATGCTGTCACTTGTGGTTTTTTCTCTAGGACCTTCTCTCCAGCGGAGAGGAACTACTCCATCGGGGATCGAGAGCTTTTAGCCATTAAATTAGCACTTGAGGAATGGAGGCATCTGCTGGAGGGATCAAGATTTCCTGTTATTATCTACACCGACCACAAGAACCTCTCCTACCTCCAGTCTGCCCAACGGCTGAATCCTCGCCAGGCCCGGTGGTCTCTGTTCTTTGCCCGATTTAATTTTGAGATTCACTTTCGTCCTGCCGATAAGAACATTAGGGCCGATGCTCTCTCTCGTTCCTCGGATGCCTCAGAAGTTGATCTCCCTCCGCAACACATCATTCCACCTGACTGCCTGATCTCCACTTCTCCTGCCTCCATCAGGCAGACTCCTCCAGGAAAGACCTTTGTTTCTCCACGCCAACGCCTCGGAATCCTCAAATGGGGTCACTCCTCCCATCTCGCAGGTCATGCGGGCATCAAGAAATCTGTGCAACTCATCTCCCGCTTCTATTGGTGGCCGACTCTGGAGACGGATGTTGGGGACTTTGTGCGAGCCTGCACTATCTGTGCCCGGGATAAGACTCCTCGCCAGAAGCCCGCTGGTTTTCTTCATCCTCTGCCTGTCCCCGAACAGCCTTGGTCTCTGATTGGTATGGATTTTATTACTGATTTACCCCCTTCCCGTGGCAACACTGTTATTTGGGTGGTCGTTGATCGATTCTCCAAAATGGCACATTTCATCCCTCTTCCTGGTCTTCCTTCTGCGCCTCAGTTGGCTAAACAATTTTTTGTACACATTTTTCGTCTTCACGGGTTGCCTACGCAGATTGTCTCGGATAGAGGTGTCCAATTCGTGTCTAAATTCTGGAGGGCTCTCTGTAAACAACTCAAGATTAAATTAAATTTTTCCTCTGCATATCATCCTCAATCCAATGGACAAGTAGAAAGAATTAACCAGATCTTGGGTGATTATTTGCGACATTTTGTTTCCTCCCGCCAGGATGACTGGGCAGATCTCCTTCCATGGGCCGAATTCTCGTATAACTTCAGGGTCTCTGAATCTTCCTCCAAATCCCCATTTTTCGTGGTGTACGGCCGTCACCCTCTTCCCCCCCTCCCTACCCCCTTGCCCTCTGGTCTGCCCGCTGTGGATGAAATTTCTCGTGACCTTTCCATTATATGGAGAGAGACCCAAAATTCTCTCTTACAGGCTTCTTCACGCATGAAGAGGTTCGCGGATAAGAAAAGAAGAGCTCCCCCCGTTTTTTCCCCTGGAGACAAGGTATGGCTCTCCGCTAAATATGTCCGCTTCCGTGTCCCTAGCTACAAGTTGGGACCACGCTATCTTGGTCCTTTCAAAATTTTGTGTCAAATTAATCCTGTCTCTTATAAACTTCTTCTTCCTCCTTCTCTTCGTATCCCTAATGCCTTTCACGTCTCTCTTCTCAAACCACTCATCCTCAACCGTTTTTCTCCCAAATCTGTTCCTCCCACTCCTGTTTCCGGCTCCTCGGACGTCTTCTCGGTCAAGGAAATTTTGGCTGCCAAAAAGGTCAGAGGGAAAAATTTTTTTTTAGTAGACTGGGAGGGTTGTGGTCCTGAAGAGAGATCCTGGGAACCTGAGGACAACATCCTTGACAAAAGTCTGCTCCTCAGGTTCTCAGGCTCCAAGAAGAGGGGGAGACCCAAGGGGGGGGGTACTGTTACGCCGAGCGCTCCGGGTCCCCGCTCCTCCCCGGAGCGCTCGCTTCACTCCCTCCGCTGCAGCGCTCCGGTCACGTCCTCTGACCCGGGGCGCTGCGATCCCGCTGCCAGCCGGGATGCGATTCGCGATGCGGGTAGCGCCCGCTCGCGATGCGCACCCCGGCTCCCCTACCTGACTCGCTCCCCGTCTGTTCTGTCCCGGCGCGCGCGGCCCCGCTCCCTAGGGCGCGCGCGCGCCGGGTCTCTGCGATTTAAAGGGCCACTGCGCCGCTGATTGGCGCAGTGGTTCCAATTAGGGTAATCACCTGTGCACTTCCCTATATTACCTCACTTCCCTTGCACTCCCTTGCCGGATCTTGTTGCCTTAGTGCCAGTGAAAGCGTTCCTTGTGTGTTCCTTGCCTGTGTTTCCAGACCTTCTGCCGTTGCCCCTGACTACGATCCTTGCTGCCTGCCCCGACCTTCTGCTACGTCCGACCTTGCTTCTGCCTACTCCCTTGTACCGCGCCTATCTTCAGCAGCCAGAGAGGTGAGCCGTTGCTAGTGGATACGACCTGGTCACTACCGCCGCAGCAAGACCATCCCGCTTTGCGGCGGGCTCTGGTGAAAACCAGTAGTGGCTTAGAACCGGTCCACTAGCACGGTCCACGCCAATCCCTCTCTGGCACAGAGGGTCCACTACCTGCCAGCCGGCATCGTGACAGCGGCTTTTCATCCAAGGCAGTGAAGACATTTTTGTGGCCATGAATAAAGAATAAAAAACAAGATCTAAACATCCTCCAAGAGCAACTTCTCCAACCATCCAGGATAATGTGGTGATGGACCATGATGGACCATGATGGAGACCATGTCCCAGGCCAGAAGTGATAACTAAGCGGCTCAGTGAACAAAACATTCAAATTCTGGGTCCATGACCAGGAAACTCCTCAGATCTCAATCCCATTGAGACCCGTGGTCAATACTCAAAAAACTGGGGGACAAACAAATACACAGAAATTGTTATAAATTCCAAGCAGTGATGAGGTGGGTCCTGATAGGACAAGACACCCAAATATAATGGCAACCACGGACACTGGAATCCCGAATCAAAGACCCACTATGGTCCCATGACTGGTGCGCCATAGATAGGAAGATGGGACTCACATTAGGCTGGATTTAGTTATCCATCGGCCAAGATATTGACATATACTGTAAGGTACAGCAGCGGGCACCATTCATTTTAATGGCCCGAACTGAGTCCCCTAGTAAATCCATTTGGACCCCTTATTACTGGCACATAGCGCCCACTTCTATACGCCGCATTATACGACGCATCCTGTTCTTGGCGACAGATTCCTGTAACAGAAATCATAATGTGAACCTAGGAGCCCAGAACCTGCTTCAAGGGTCTTTATTTTCTTGTCAGCTTCTATACTAACATTTCAAACAATCTTCGTGAATAAACTTGGCGCTCAAATTTATGATGCGTAATTAACCCCTTAAGGACGTTAACGTTTCGTTTTTTCCTCCTTGCCTTTTAAAAATCATAACCCTTTCAATTTTGCACCTAAAATTCTATTAAGGCTTATATTTTGCGCCACCAATTCTACTTTGCAGTGACATCAGTCATTTTACCAAAATATCCACGGTGAAACGGAAAAAAAATCATTGTGCTAAAAAATGGATGAAAACATAAAACTTTGTAACTTTTGGGGGCTTCCGTTTCTACGCAGTACATGTTTCAGTAAAAATCTTTATTCTGTAGGTCCATATGATTAAAATGATCCCCTACTTATATAGGTTTCATTTTGTCTCCTTGAAAAAATCATAACTACATGCACGAAAATGAATATGTTTAAAATTGAATATGAATATGTTTAAAATTGTCATCTTTTGACCCCTATTTTGACCCCTATTTGTTTGTTTTTTAAGTGGGAAAAGGGGGGTGATTCGTACTTTTATAAGGGAAGGGGTTAAATTATCTTTATTAACTTTTTTTCACACTTTTTTTTTTTTTGCCTACACACAAACTCATCTTCTACAGAGATCACTGCCATACATTAACATGGCAGGGATCAGTGTTATTGGCGGCTGATTGCTCAAGCCTGGATTTCAGGCTTGGAGCAATCAATCGCCGATCAAACGCGCTCGAGTTCTAGCTGATTGGGACTTCACGATTTCACCGCGATGGTCCGATCAGCCCGACTGAGCTGCCGGGAGTGTATTTTTGTTGCTTTAGACGCAGCGATCAACTTTGACTCCACGTAATAGATTGGGCCCGGGTGCAGGGCGTACAGGTACACCCTGCGTCCTTAGGATGTTAAACTTTATTGTGCAGTCCTTATATAAAATTTGTTGTTAACATTTTGGTCCTATCTGGACCTTCATCAGAACATACCGGACCACTGAGGAGGAATACGGAGAAATTAAAGTAAACGGCCGAGCGCCACGCTGTAGGAGAATGTGGTGGTGACCTCTGGAGCTCAGGCTGGGGTGAAGGTTCACCTTCTAACAAGACAATGACCCTAAGCACATGGCCAAGACAACACAGGAGTGGCTTGGGGACAACTCTGTGAATGTCCTTGAGGGGCCCAGCCAGAGCCCAAACCCAATGGGTCATCTCTGAGAGACCTGAAAATGGCTTCACCAATGGCCCCCATCCAACTTGACAGAGCTGAGAGGATCTGCAGAGAAGAATAAAAGAAAATCCCCAAATCCAGGTGTGTAAATCTTGTGGTCTCATCCCTAAGAAGACTGGAGGCCGGAATCACTGCCAAAGAGTAAGGGGTATGAATACTCATGTCACTGTGAGATTATGTTTTTTCCTTTGATTTGTAATATTCTGTGATCACTTTGTCATTATGGGGTACTGAGGGCAGAATGATGGGGACACAAGGAACATCGGCTTTAGATGTCTTCATAGATGATCATAATGATAAAATGTAGTATATAATTCCTCTGTGCATAAAGATGATAAATATATAATGTAATTAAAACTTTTATATATTACACGGGACCAGAGGGTTAATGTTTCGCTTTGAGACATTTAGGCCATTCATGCTCCACTGAGAATTCTGGAAAGAAGAATATGCAAAGCAGATCTCTGGCTCCTCCTTTTTGGAGGCAGCTTTCCCTTTAAGCCAATGCTTGACTCCTTTAAGGAGCCTAATAGCATGACTGGGGAGTTAATAAGCCATGCCAGAAAACTTTCCCAGAAGAAGAAGTGACCTATCTAAAGGTATCTGTGGGCCTCTCTGCTGACAGCCAGCACCCCTCTCTGGGTGAGAACCCCAAAACAGTTGACTACAGATGGGTAACTTCTGTGGAAGCTTTCTGGCCTGGCCTATTAAAGGGGTTCTCCAGTGCTTAAACATCTTATCCCCTATCCAAAGGATAGGGGATAAGATGCCTGATCGCGGGAGTCCTGCAGCTGGGGACGCCTGTGATCATGCACGCGGCACCCCATTTGTAATCAGTCCCCGGAGCGTGTTCGCTCCGGGTCTGATTACGGGCGCCTACAGGGCCGGCGGCGTCTGACGTCAGGCCTCCGCCCCTCTATGCAAGCCTACGGGAGGGGGTATGATAGCTCCGGGGACTGATTACAAATGGGGTGCCGCATGCATGATCACGGGCGTCCCCAGCTGCGGAACTCCCGTGATCAGGCATCTTATCCCCTATTCTTTGTATAGGGGATAAGATGTGTAAGCACCGGAGAACCCCTTTAAATCCCGAGTCACATTCTAAGGCTTCAGAGTACAAACCTTGGCTTGAAGGGAAAGCTATCTCCAAAAGGTGGCGCTATAGAGTTGCTTAGTAGTAGATATATGAACCCTCCATGTACACAGGATATACCATTGACTGGTGCTCCCCGCCGTCTTATGACGCACTCATTGTAAAGCATCACATCTCCATGTATTTTTGTGCAAAAATAATTATTACACAACCAAAGACACAAGAACCCACCAGGTAACATGCGGCAGGAGAACCCATTGGGTAACATACAGCAGGAGTACCCACCAGGTAACTTACGGCAGGAAAACCCACCGGGTAACGTGCAGCAGGAGAACCCACCGGGTAACGTATGGCAGGAGAACCCACCGGGTAACGTATGGCAGGAGAACCCACCGGGTAACGTATGGCAGGAGAACCCACCGGGTAATGTATGGCAGGAGATCACCGGGTAACATGCTGCAGGAGAACCCACCGGGTAACGTATGGCAGGAGAACCCACCAGGTAACGTGCAGCAGGAGAACCCGCCGGGTAATGTATGGCAGTAGAATCCACCGGGTAACATGCAGCAGGTGAACCCACCAGGAAAAGTACGACAGGAGTACCCACAAGGCAACGTTTGGCAGGAGAACTCACCAGGTAATGTACGGCAGGAGAACCCGCCGGGTCACTTACAGCAGGAGAACCCAACGAGCAACTTATGGCAATAGAGCTCACCGGGTGATGTACAGAGGAGAATAAACTGGGTAACGTATGGCAGGAGAACCCACTGGGTAACGTATGGCGGGAGAACCCACTGGGTAACGTATGGCAGGGGAACCCGGCAGGAGGACCCACCAGGTAATGTACGGCAGGAGAGCCCACTGGGTAACGTATGTCGGGAGAACCGAATGGGAAACATATGGCAGGAGAACCCACCGGGTAATGTATGGCGGGAGGGTGGCGTATGGCAGGAGAAGCCACCGGGTAACATACAGTGGGAGAACCCTCTGGGTAACGTACGGCAGGAGAACACACAGTGTAACTTATGGCAGGAGAACCCACCGAGTAATGAACAGCAGGAGAACCCACTGGGTATCGTAGGCAGGAGAACCCACATGGTAACGTACAGCTGGTGAAGTCACCGGGTAACTTATGTTGGTAGAACCCATCTAGTAACGTATGGCAGGAGAACCAACCGGGTAACGTACGGCAGGAGAACCTACCGAGTAACGTACAGCGGGAGAGCCCCTCGGGTAACGTACGGCAGGAGTACCCACCGGGTAACGTACGGAAAAGTACCCACTGGGTAATGTACGGCAGGGGTACCAAATGGGTAACGTACGGCAGGAGTACCCACCGAATAATGTACGGCAGGAGAACCCACAGGGTAACTTATGGCAGGAGTACCCACCGGGTAATGTACAGCAGGAGAACCCACCCGGTAGCGTACGTCAGGAGTACCCATCGGGTAACGTATGGCAGGAGTACCCACCAGGTAATGTAAGGCAGGAGAACCTACCAGGTAACATACAGCGGGAGAACCCCTCGGGTAACGTACGGCAGAAGTACCCACCAGGTAACGTATGGAAGGGTACCCACCGGGTAACGTACGGAAAAGTACCCACTGGGTAATGTACGGCAGGGGTACCAAATGGGTAACGTACGTCAGGAGTACCCACCGGATAATGTACGGCAGGAGAACGCACCAGGTAATGTAAGGCAGGAGAACCCACCGGGTAACATACAGCAGAAGAAACCACCGGGTAACATATGACAGGAGAACCCACTGGGTAATGTACAGCAGGAGAACCTGTCAGTAGAACCCACCAGGTAACGTACGTCAGGAGTACCCACCGGGTAACCTACGTCAGGAGTACCCACCGGGTAGCGTACGTCAGGAGTATCCACCAGGTAATGTATCTCAGGAGTACCCACCGGGTAGCGTATGGCAGGAGAACCAACTGGGTAACGTATGGTGGGAGAACCCACCGGGTAATGTATGGCAGGAGAACGCACCAGGTAACGTACGGCAGGAGAACTCATCGGGTAATGTATAGCGGTAGAACCCACTGGGCAATGTATAGCGGGAGGATAGCGTATGGCAGGAGAACCCACTGGGTAACGTACAGTGGGAGAACCCACCAGGTAACGTGCAGCAGGAGAACCCACAGGGTAACTTATGGCAGGAGAAACCACCGAGTCATGAACGGCAGGAGAACCCACTGGGTAACGTATGGCAGGAGAACTCATGGCTAACGTACAGCAGGAGGGTACCGTACGGCAGGAGAACCGACAGGTCAATGTATGGCGGGAGAACCCACCAGGTAACGTACGGCAGGAAAATCTAGCAGGAGAACCCACCAGGTAACGTACAGCTAGAGAACAGACCGGGTAACGTGAGTCAGGAGAACCCACCGGGTAATGTACGGCTGGAGAACCCACTGGGTAATGTATGGCGGGAGAACCCTTATGGTAACATACAGCGGGAGAAGCTCCCAGGTAACGCATTGTGGGAGAACCCATCTGGTAATGTACGGCGGGAGAACCCATCTTGTAACGTATGGCAGGAGAACCGACCAGGTAACGTACGGCAGGAGAACCCACCGGGTAACATAAAGTACCCACTGGGTAATGTACGGCAGGAGTACCAATCGGGTAACATACGGCAGGAGTACCCACCAGGTAAGGTACGGCAGGAGAACCCAGCAGGTACCATACGTCAGGAGTACCCACTGGGTAATGTACAGCAGGAGTACCCACCGGGTAACGTATGGCAGGAGAACCCATCAGGTAACGTACAGCAGGAGGGTACCATACGGCAGAAGAACCCACAGAGTAACGTACAGCATGAGAATCCACCGAGTAACGTATGGCGGGTGAACCCACCAGGTAACGTACGGCAAGAGAACCCGGCAGGAGAACCCACCGGGTAACATATGGCGGGTAAACCCACCAGGAAACGTATTGTGAGAGAACCCACTGGATTACGTACGGCAGGAGAACCCACTGGGTAACGTACGGCAGAAGAACCCACCAGGTAACGTATGGAGGGAGAACCCACCAGGTAACATACAGTAAGGGAACCCACCGGGTAACATACGGCAGGAGAACCCACCGGGTAACGAACGGCAGGAGTACCCACCGGGTAATGCAAGTCAGGAGAACCCGCCAGGTAACATACGGCAGGAGACCCACGTGGCTGTAAATCCTTTCTTATAATATAAAATCAGGGGAACGTTGTGGAGTGTTCAGCGCGGAGATTATTTCCCATTAAATACAATTAGAGGCGATGATGTCAGCAGGACGCCTTTATTCCACTTTAATTAGAAATAAAATATGCCGAGCACCTAGCGCCAAAGCGGGTGACAATGATATTAAGTAAACAGATGAGATTATGGAGCCGGGATTAATAATTAATAATTGTTTGTCGCAGTCACGCATTACATTATACAATCCCATCCGCGCATTCATTACCTCATTGGAAATCTTCTTTATTAGCAACCAGGAGCGAAGTGCCAGGAAGTGACTGTACAGAATCTGCACCAATATAGGATTATTATTATTATTATTATTATTATTATTATTATTATTATTAATAATGTATGTATTATATGAATAATCATATGGGTATATTTATAGAGCACGAAGAAATGAAACTACATCCAGGGCCCCAGTCTACACCAGGACCCTCATGTACACCAGGACCCTCATGTACACCAGGACCTCATCTACACCAGGACCCTCATCTACACCAGGACCCTCGTCTACACCAGGACCTCATCTACACCAGGACCTCATCTACACCAGGACCTCATCTACACCAGGACCTCATCTACACCAGGACCTTCATCTACACCAGGACCTTATCTACACCAGGACCCTCATCTACACCAGGACCTTATCTACACCAGGACCCTCATCTACACCAGGACCCTCGTCTACACCAGGACCCTCGTCTACACCAGGACCTCATCTACACCAGGACCTCATCTACACCAGGACCTTCATCTACACCAGGACCTTCATCTACACCAGGACCTTATCTACACCAGGACCCTCATGTACACCAGGACCTCATCTACACCAGGACCCTCATCTACACCAGGACCCTCGTCTACACCAGGACCTCATCTACACCAGGACCTCATCTACACCAGGACCTTCATCTACACCAGGACCTTCATCTACACCAGGACCTTATCTACACCAGGACCCTTGTCTACACCAGGACCCTCGTCTACACCAGGACCTCATCTACACCAGGACCTCATCTACACCAGGACCTTCATCTACACCAGGACGTCATCTAAACCAGGACCTTCATCTACACCAGGACCTTATCTACACCAGGACCCTCGTCTACACCAGGACCTCATCTACACCAGGACTTCATCTACACCAGGACCTCATCTACACCAGGACCTCATCTATACCAGGATCTCATCTACACCAGGACCTCATCTACACCAGGACCTTATCTACACCAGGACCCTCAGCTACACCAGGACCCTCATCTACACCAGGACCCTCATCTACACCAGGACCTCATCTACACCAAGACCTTATCTACACTAGGACCTCATCTACACAAGGGCCCAAGTCTACAACAGGACCTCATCTACACCAGGACCTCATCTACACCAGGACCCTCATCTACACCAGGACCCTCAACTACACCAGGACCCTCATCTACACCAGGACCTCATCTACACCAAGACCTTATCTACACCAGGACCTCATCTACACCAGGACCTCATGTACACCAGGACCTCATCTACACAAGGGCCAAAGTCTACACCAGGACCTCATCTACACCAGGACCTCATCTACACCAGGACCTCATCTACACCAGGACCCCATCTACACCAGGGCCTCATCTACACCAGGACCTTCATCTACACCAGGACCTCATCTACACCAGGACCCTCATCTACACCAGGACCTCCTCTACACCAGGACCTCATCTACACCAGGACCCTCATCTACACCAGGACCTTCATCTACACCAGGACCTTCATCTTCACCAGGACCTCATCTACACCAGGACCCTCATCTACACCAGGACCTCATCTACAACAGGACCCTCATTTACACCAGTACCCTCATCTACACCAGGACCTCATCTACACCAGTACCCTCATCTACACCAGGACCTTATCTACACCAAGACCTCATCTACACCAGGACCTCATCTACACCAGGACCTCATCTACACCAAGACCTCATCTACACCAGGACCTCATCTACAACAGGACCTCATCTACACCAGTACCCTCATCTACACCAGGGCCTCATCTACACCAGGACCCTCATCTACACCAGTACCCTCATGTACACCAGGACCTCATCTACACCAGGACCCTCATCTACACCAGGACCCTCATCTACACCAGGACCTCATCTACACCAGGACCCTCGACTACACCAGGACCTCATCTACACCAGGACCTCATCTACACCAGGACCTCATCTACACCAGGACCTTCATCTACACCAGGACCTTATCTACACCAGGACCCTCGTCTACACCAGGACCTCATCTACACCAGGACCTCATCTACACCAGGACCTTCATCTACACCAGGACCTTCATCTACACCAGGACCTTATCTACACCAGGACCCTCGTCTACACCAGGACCCTCGTCTACACCAGGACCTCATCTACACCAGGACCTCATCTACACCAGGACTTTCATCTACACCAGGACGTCATCTAAACCAGGACCTTCATCTACACCAGGACCTTATCTACACCAGGACCCTCGTCTACACCAGGACCTCATCTACACCAGGACTTCATCTACACCAGGACCTCATCTACACCAGGACCTCATCTATACCAGGATCTCATCTACACCAGGACCTCATCTACACCAGGACCTTATCTACACCAGGACCCTCAGCTACACCAGGACCCTCATCTACACCAGGACCCTCATCTACACCAGGACCTCATCTACACCAAGACCTTATCTACACTAGGACCTCATCTACACAAGGGCCCAAGTCTACACCAGGACCTCATCTACACCAGGACCTCATCTACACCAGGACCCTCATCTACACCAGGACCCTCATCTACACCAGGACCCTCATCTACACCAGGACCTCATCTACACCAAGACCTTATCTACACCAGGACCTCATCTACACCAGGACCTCATGTACACCAGGACCTCATCTACACAAGGGCCAAAGTCTACACCAGGACCTCATCTACACCAGAACCTCATCTACACCAGGACCTCATCTACACCAGGACCCCATCTACACCAGGGCCTCATCTACACCAGGACCTTCATCTACACCAGGACCTCATCTACACCAGGACCCTCATCTACACCAGGACCTCCTCTACACCAGGACCTCATCTACACCAGGACCCTCATCTACACCAGGACCTTCATCTACACCAGGACCTTCATCTACACCAGGACCTCATCTACACCAGGACCCTCATCTACACCAGGACCTCATCTACAACAGGACCCTCATCTACACCAGTAACCTCATCTACACCAGGACCTCATCTACACCAGTACCCTCATCTACACCAGGACCTTATCTACACCAAGACCTCATCTACACCAGGACCTCATCTACACCAGGACCTCATCTACACCAAGACCTCATCTACACCAGGACCTCATCTACAACAGGACCTCATCTACACCAGTACCCTCATCTACACCAGGACCTCATCTACACCAGGACCCTCATCTACACCAGTACCCTCATCTACACCAGGACCTCATCTACACCAGGACCCTCATCTACACCAGGACCTCATCTACACCAGGACCCTCATCTACACCAGGACCCTCATCTACACCAGGACCTCATCTACACAAAGACCTCATCTACACCAGGACCTCATCTACACCAGGACCTCATCTACACCAGGACCCTCATCTATACCAGGACCTCATCTACACCAGGACCTCATCTACACCAGGACCCTCATTTACACCAGGACCTTATCTACACCAGGACCCTCATCTATACCAGGAACTCATCTACACTAGGACCTCATCTACACCAGGACCCTCATCTACACCAGGACCTCATCTACACCAGGGCCTCATCTATACCAGGATCTCATCTACACCAGGACCTTATCTACACCAGGACCTCATCTACGTCAGGACCCTCATCTACACCAGGACCTCATCTACAACAGGACCCTCATCTACACCAGTACCCTCATCTACACCAGGAACACCAGGACCTCATCTACACCAGGACCCTCATTTACACCATTACCCTCATCTACACCAGGACCTCATCTACACAAGGACCCTCATCTACACCAGGACCTCATCTACACCAGGACCCTCATCTACACCAGGACCTTCATCTACACCAGGACCCTCATCTAAAACTGGGCCCCAGTCTACACCAGGACCTCATCTACACCAGGACCTCATCTACACCAGGACCCTCATCTACACCAGGACCTTATCTACACCAGGACCCTCATCTATACCAGGACCTCATCTACACCAGGACCTCATCTACACCAGGACCTCATCTACACCAGGACCCTCATCTACACCAGGACCTCATCTACACCAGGGCATCATCTACACCAGGATCTCATTTACACCAGGACCTTATCTACACCAGGACCCTCATCTATACCAGGACCTCATCTACACCAGGACCTTATCTACACCAGGACCCTCATCTACACAAGGACCCTCATCTACACCAGGACCCTCATCTACACCAGGACCTCATCTACACCAAGACCTTATCTACACCAGGACCTCATCTACACAAGGGCCCAAGTCTACAAAAGGACCTCATCTACACCAGGACCTCATCTACACCAGGACCTCATCTACACCAGGACCCTCATCTACACCAGGACCCTCATCTACACCAGGACCTCATCTACACCAAGACCTTATCTACACCAGGACCTCATCTACACAAGGGCCCAAGTCTACACCAGGACCTCATCTAAACCAGGACCTCATGTACACCAGGAACTCATCTATACCAGGACCTCATCTACACCAGGACCCCATCTACACCAGGGCCTCATCTACACCAGGACCTTCATCTACACCAGGACCTCATCTACACCAGGACCTCATCCACACCAGGACCTTCATCTACACCAGGACCTTCATCTACACCAGGACCTCAGCTACACCAGGACCCTCATCTACACCAGGACCTCATCTACAACAGGACCCTCATCTACACCAGTACCCTCATCTACACCAGGACCTCATCTACACCAGGACCTCATCTACACAAGGACCTAATCTACACCAGGACCCTCATCTACACCAGGACCCTCATCTACACCAGTACCCTCATCTACACCAGGACCTCATCTACACCAGGACCCTCATCTACACCAGGACCTCATCTACACCAGGACCCTCATCTACACCAGGACCTTATCTACACCAAGACCTCATCTACACCAGGACCTCATCTACACCATGACCTCATCTACACCAAGACCTCATCTACACCAGGACCTCATCTACACCAGGACCTCATCTACACCAGGACCCTCATCTACACAATGACCTAATCTACACCAGTACCCTCATCTACACCAGGACCCTCATCTACACCAGGACCCTCATCTACACCAGGAGCCTCATCTACACCAGTACCCTCATCTACACCAGGACCTCATCTACACAAGGACCCTCATCTACACCAGGACCCCATCTACACCAGGACCTTATCTACACCAGGACCTTATCTACACCAAGACCTCATCTACACCAGGACCTCACCTACACCAGGACCTCATCTACACCAAGACCTCATCTACACCAGGACCTCATCTACAACAGGACCTCATCTACACCAGGACCCTCATCTATACCAGGACCTCATCTACACCAGGACCTCATCTACACCGGGACCCTCATCTACACCAGGACCTCATCTACACCAGGACCTCATCTACACCAGGACCTCATCTATACCAGGACCTCATCTACACCAGGACCTCATGTACACCAGGACCTCATCTACACCAGGACCCTCATCTACACCAGGACCTTCATCTACACCAGGACCCTTATCTACAACTGGGCCCCAGTCTACACCAGGACCTCATCTACACCAGGACCTCATCTACACCAGGACCCTCATCTACACCAGCACCTTATCTACACCAGGACCCTGATCTATACCGGGACCTCATCTACACTAGGACCTCATCTACACCTGGACCTCATCTACACCAGGACCCTCATCTACACCAGGACCTCATCTACACCAGGGCCTCATCTACACCAGGATCTCATCTACACCAGGATCTTATCTACACCAGGACCCTCATCTATACCAGGACCTCATCTACACCAGGACCTTATCTACACCAGGACCTCATCTACACCAGGACCTCATCTACACCAGAACCTTATCTACACCAGAACCTTATCTACACCAGGACCCTCATCTACACAAGGAGCTCATCTACACCAGGACCTTATCTAAACCAGGACCCTCATCTACACCAGGACCTCATCTACACCAGGAACTCATCTACACCAGGACCTCATCTACACCAGGACCTCATCTACACCAGGACCTCATCTACAACAGGACCCTCATCTACACCAGGACCTCATCTACACTGGACCTCATCTACACCAGGACCTCATCTACACCAGGACCCTCATCTACACCAGGACCTAATCTACACCAAGACCTTATCTACACCAGGACCTCATCTACATCAGGACCTCATCTACAACAGGACCTCATCTACAACAGGACCCTCATCTACACCAGGACCTCATCTACACCAGGACCTTATCTAAACCGGACCTCATCTACACCAGGACCTCATCTACACCAGGACCCTAATCTACACCAGGACCTCATCTACACCAGGACCTCATCTACACCAGGACCTCATCTACACCAGGACCTTATCTACACCAGGACCCTCATCTATACCAGGACCTCATCTACACCAGGACCTCATCTACACCAGGACCCTCATCTACACCAGGACCCTCATCTACACCAGGACCCTCATCTATACCAGGACCTCATCTACACCAGGACCTCATCTACACCAGGACCTCATCTACACCAGGACCCTCATCTACACCAGGACCTCATCTACACCAGGGCCTCATCTACACCAGGATCTCATCTACACCAGGACCTTATCTACACCAGGACCCTCATCTATACCAGGACCTCATCTACACCAGGACCTTATCTACACCAGGACCCTCATCTACACAAGGACCCTCATCTACACCAGGACCCTCATCTACACCAGGACCTCATCTACACCAAGACCTTATCTACACCAGGACCTCATCTACACAAGGGCCCAAGTCTACAAAAGGACCTCATCTACACCAGGACCTCATCTACACCAGGACCTCATCTACACCAGGACCCTCATCTACACCAGGACCCTCATCTACACCAGGACCTCATCTACACCAAGACCTTATCTACACCAGGACCTCATCTACACAAGGGCCCAAGTCTACACCAGGACCTCATCTAAACCAGGACCTCATGTACATCAGGAACTCATCTATACCAGGACCTCATCTACACCAGGACCCCATCTACACCAGGGCCTCATCTACACCAGGACCTTCATCTACACCAGGACCTCATCTACACCAGGACCTCATCCACACCAGGACCTTCATCTACACCAGGACCTTCATCTACACCAGGACCTCAGCTACACCAGGACCCTCATCTACACCAGGACCTCATCTACAACAGGACCCTCATCTACACCAGTACCCTCATCTACACCAGGACCTCATCTACACCAGGACCTCATCTACACCAGGACCTCATCTACACAAGGACCTAATCTACACCAGGACCCTCATCTACACCAGGACCCTCATCTACACCAGTACCCTCATCTACACCAGGACCTCATCTACACCAGGACCCTCATCTACACCAGGACCCTCATCTACACCAGGACCTTATCTACACCAAGACCTCATCTACACCAGGACCTCATCTACACCAGGACCTCATCTACACCAGGACCTCATCTACACCAAGACCTCATCTACACCAGGACCTCATCTACACCAGGACCTCATCTACACCAGGACCCTCATCTACACAATGACCTCATCTACACCAGTACCCTCATCTACACCAGGACCCTCATCTACACCAGGACCCTCATCTACACCAGGAGCCTCATCTACACCAGTACCCTCATCTACACCAGGACCTCATCTACACAAGGACCCTCATCTACACAAGGACCCTCATCTACACCAGGACCTTATCTACACCAGGACCTTATCTACACCAAGACCTTATCTACACCAAGACCTCATCTACACCAGGACCTCACCTACACCAGGACCTCATCTACACCAAGACCTCATCTACACCAGGACCTCATCTACAACAGGACCTCATCTACACCAGGAACCTCATTTATACCAGGACCTCATCTACACCAGGACCTCATCTACACCGGGACCCTCATCTACACCAGGACCTCATCTACACCAGGACCTCATCTACACCAGGACCCTCATCTACACCAGGACCTCATCTACAACAGGACCCTCATCTACACCAGTACCCTCATCTACACCAGGACCTCATCTACACCAGGACCTCATCTAAACCAGGACCCTCATCTACACCAGGACCCTCATCTACACCAGTACCCTCATCTACACCAGGACCTCATCTACACCAGGACCCTCATCTACACCAGGACCCCATCTACACCAAGACCTCATCTACACCAGGACCTCATCTACACCAGGACCTCATCTACAACAGGACCTCCTCTACACCAGGACCCTCATCTATACCAGGACCTCATCTACACCAGGACCTCATCTACACCAGGACCCTCATCTACACCAGGACCTCATCTACAACAGGACCCTCATCTACACCAGTACCCTCATCTACACCAGGACCTCATCTACACCAGGACCCTCATCAACACCAGTACCCTCATCTACACCAGGACCTCATCTACACCAGGACCCTCATCTACACCAGGACCTCATCTACACCAGGACCCTCATCTACACCAGGACCTTCATCTACACCAGGACCCTTATCTACAACTGGGCCCCAGTCTACACCAGGACCTCATCTACACCAGGACCTCATCTACACCAGGACCCTCATCTACACCAGCACCTTATCTACACCAGGACCCTCATCTATACCGGGACCTCATCTACACTAGGACCTCATCTACACCTGGACCTCATCTACACCAGGACCTCATCTACACCAGGGCCTCATCTACACCAGGATCTCATCTACACCAGGATCTTATCTACACCAGGACCCTCATCTATACCAGGACCTCATCTACACCAGGACCTTATCTACACCAGGACCTCATCTACACCAGGACCTCATCTACACCAGAACCTTATCTACACCAGAACCTTATCTACACCAGGACCCTCATCTACACAAGGAGCTCATCTACACCAGGACCTTATCTAAACCAGGACCCTCATCTACACCAGGACCTCATCTACACCAGGAACTCATCTACACCAGGACCTCATCTACACCAGGACCTCATCTACACCAGGACCTCATCTACAACAGGACCCTCATCTACACCAGGACCTCATCTACACTGGACCTCATCTACACCAGGACCTCATCTACACCAGGACCCTCATCTACACCAGGACCTCATCTACACCAAGACCTTATCTACACCAGGACCTCATCTACATCAGGACCTCATCTACAACAGGACTTCATCTACAACAGGACCCTCATCTACACCAGGACCTCATCTACACCAGGACCTCATCTAAACCGGACCTCATCTACAACAGGACCTCATCTACACCAGGACCCTAATCTACACCAGGACCTCATCTACACCAGGACCTCATCTACACCAGGACCTTATCTACACCAGGACCCTCATCTACACCGCAAGCTCATCTACACCAGGACCTCCTTTACACCAGGACCTCATCTACACCAGGACCTTATCTACACCAGGACCCTCATCTATACCAGGACCTCATCTACACCAGGACCTCATCTACACCAGGACCTCATCTACACCAGGACCCTCATCTACACCAGGACCTCATCTACACCAGGGCCTCATCTACACCAGGATCTCATCTACACCAGGACCTTATCTACACCAGGACCCTCATCTATACCAGGACCTCATCTACACCAGGACCTTATCTACACCAGGACCTCTTCTACACCAGGACCTCATCTACACCAGAACCTTATCTACACCAGAACCTTATCTACACCAGGACCCTCATCTACACAAGGACCTCATCTACACCAGGGCCTCATCTACACCAGGACCTTATCTAAACCAGGACCCTCATCTATACCAGGGCCTCGTCTACACCAGATCCTTATCTACACCAGGACCTTATCTACACCTGGACCCTCATCTACACCAGGACCTCATCTATACCAGGGCCTCATCTACACCAAGACCTCATCTACACCAAGACCTCATCTACACCAGGACCTCATCTACACCAGGACCTCATCTACACCAGGACCTCATCTACACCAGGACCCTCATCTACACCAGGACCCTCATCTACACCAGGACCTCATCTACACCAGGACCTCATCTATACCAGGGCCTCATCTACACCAGGACCTCATCTACACCAGGACCTCATCTACACCAGGGCCACATCTACACCGGAACACTCATCTACACCAGCACCTCATTTACACCAAGACCTTATCTACACCAAGACCTCATCTACACCAGAACCTCTTCTACACCAGGACCTCCATCTACACCAGGGCCTCATCTACACCAGGACCTCATCTACACCAGGGCCCCATCTACACCGGAACCCTCATCTACACCAGGACCCTCATCTACATCAGCCCCTCATCTACACCAGGACCTCATCTACACCGGGACCCTCATCTACACCAGGACCTCATCTACACCAGGACCTCATCTACACCAGGACCCTCATCTACACCGGACCCTCATCTACACCATGACTTCATCTACACCAGGGCCACATCTGCACCGGAACACTCATGTACACCAGGACCTCATCTACACCAGGACCTCATCTACACCAGGACCTCACCTACACCAGGACCCTCATCTACACCAGGACCTCATCTACACAAGGACCTCATCTACACCAGGACCTCATCTATCAGGGCTCCATTTACACCAGGGCTCCATCTGCATTAGAGCCCCCATTTACACCAGGGCTCCTATCTACACCAGGGCTCCATCTGAATCAGAGCTCCCATCCACACCAGGGCTCCTATCTACACCAGGGCTACATCTACACCAGGGCTCCCATTCACACCAGGGCCCTTATCTAATCCACAGCCCCCATCTACATCATGACCTCCATCTACACCAGGACCTCATCTACACCAGGACCTCATCTACACCAGGACCTCATCTACACCTGGACCTCATCGACACCAGGACCTTATCTACACCAAGACATCATCTATACCAGGACCTTATCTACACCAGGACCTCATCTACACCAAGACCTCATCTACACCAGGACCTCATCTACAGCAGGGCCTCATCTACACCAAGACCTCATCTACACCAGGACCCTCATCTACACCAGGACCTCATCTACACCAGGACCTCATCTACACCAGGACCTCATCTACTCCAGGACCTCATCTACACCAAGACCTCATCTACACCAGGACCCTCATCTACACCAGGAACTCCTCAACACCAGGACCTCCTCTACACCAAGACCTCATCTACACCAGGACCTCATCTATACCAGGACCCTCATCTATACCAGGACCCTCATCTATACCAGGGCCCTCATCTATACCAGGACCTCATCTACACCAGGACCTCATCTACACCAGGACCCTCATCTACACCAGGACCTCCTCTACACCAGGACCTCCTCTACACCAGGACCTTCTCTACACCAGGACCCTCATCTACACCAGGACCTCATCTACACCAAGACCTCATCTACACCAAGACCTCATCTACACCAGGGCCCTCATCTCCACTAGGGCCCCTATACAAGGGCTTCCAACTAAACCAGTACCCGACTGTTTTTTATCAGGCTGTGCACGTACATTATAGCACCAATGGCCCTGATTTACTTTTGGGAGTTGTGCGCCACAATTGTGGCACATACCAACTGTGCCAAAAGTTGTGGCATAAAAAAATGACAACTTGATGACACCACAATCTTAAAAAAAATGAAATGGGAAAAACACATAAAAAGTGTACTCCGGCTTTCTCTGATGCATTTGTTGCACTGATAACCGGGAGTTATAGTCCCTGATCCACATGCAAAATTTCAAAGTGTACGTCAGTTATACTTCTGTTATCCGACATCTTTAGAATGGTTTAGATCCATGGATACAGTAACTACATTCAACACGTTTCAGTCAATGCATGACTTAGTCATGGACTAAAAGATGGAGTAACACCAGACCCACGTGCTGTAATTTTCTTTCTTTTTCATTCTTTTTGGGCATTTTTGCGATTAGTGACAGTGTTTTTTGGAATAGATCTTGACATTTTTCTCCCTTAGAAATCTATGAAAGGCAAGAAACGCCATTAAAAACACCATATACACTGCCCAAAAAAATAAAGGGAACACTTACACAACACAATGTAACTCCAAGTCACTGACACTTGTGTGAGATCCCACTGTCCACTCAGGAAGAACACTGATTGACAATCAATTTCACATGGAACAGACAACAGGTGGAAATTATAGGCAATTAGCAAGACACCCCCAATAAAGGAGTGGTTCTGCAGGTGGTGACCACAGACCACTTCTCAGTTCCTATGCTTCCTGGCTGATGTTTTGGTCACTTTTGAATGCTGGCGGTGCTTTCACTCTAGTGGTAGCATGAGACGGAGTCTACAGCCCACACAAGTGGCTCAGGTAATGCAGCTCATCCAGGATGGCACATCAATGTGATCTGTGGCAAGAAGGTTTTCTGTGTCTGTCAGCATAGTGTCCAGAGCATGGAGGTGCTACCAGGAGACAGGCCAGTACATCAGGAGACGTGGAGGAGGCCGTAGGAGGGCAACAACCCAGCAGCAGGACCGCTACCTCCGCCTTTGTGCAAGGAAGAGCAGGAGGAGCACTGCCAGAGCCCTGCAAACTGACCTCCAGCAGGCCACAAATGTGCATGTGTCCACTCAAACGGTCAGAAACAGACTCCATGAGGGTGGTATGAGGGCCCGACATCCACAGGTGGGGGTTGTGCTTACAGCCCAACACTGTGCAGGACGTATGGCATTTGCCAGAGAACACCAAGATTGGCAAATTCACCACAGATGAAAGCAGGTTCACACTGGGCACATGTGACAGACATGACAGAGTCTGGAGACACTGTGGAGAACGTTCTGCTGCCTGCAACATCCTCCAGCATGACCAGTTTGATGGTGGGTCAGTAATGGTGTGGAGTGGCATTTCTTTGGGGGCCGCACAGCCCTCCATTTGCTTGCCAGAGGTAGCCTGACTGCTATTAGGTACCGAAATGAGATCCTCAGACCCCTTGTGAAACCATATGCTGGTGCAGTTGGGTTCCTCCTAATACAAGACAATACTAGACCTCATGTGGCTGGAGTGTATCAGCAGTTCCTACAAGAGGAAGGCATTGATGTTATGGACTTGCCGCCCGTTCCCCTGAATCCGATTGAGCACATCTGGGACGTCTCGCTCCATCCACCACAGACTGTCCAGGAGTTGGCGGATGCTTTACTCTAGGTCTGAGAGGACATCCCTTTGGAGACCATCCTCCACCTCATCAGGAGCATGCCCAGGCGTTGTAGGGAGGTCATATGGGCACGTGGAGGCCACACACACTACTGAGCCTCATTGGGACTTGTATTAAGGACATTACATAAAGTTGGATCAGCCTGTAGGGGGGTTTTCCACTGTGATTTTGAGGGTGACTCCATATCCAGACCTCCATGGGTTGATGATTTCCATTGATAAATTTTGTGTGATTTTGTTGTCAGCGCATTCAACTATGTAAAGATGAAAGTATTTCATACGATTAGTTCATTCAGATCTAGGATGTGTTATCGCAGTGTTCACTTTAGTTTTTTGAGTGGTGTATGTATTTAAAGGGGTTGTGCGCTGCCCTGCAGTTCGGAGCTCTGCTCACAGCGTTCGGAAGTTCATTACTCCGAACGCTGCATGCGGGCTTCCGTGTTTGCGGCTGGCGGGCGTGACGTCACGCCCGGCCCCTTCGTGACGTCTCACCCGCCCATTCGTGACGTCATGCCCGCCCCCTCTACCAAAGTCTATGGGAAGGGGGCGTGAAAGCGGTCGCGCCCCCTTCCCATAGACTTTCATTGAGGGGGCGGGCAAGACGTCACGAGGGGGCGGGTGAGACGCGAACACGGAAGCCCGCACACAGCGTTCGGAGTAATGAACTTCCGGACGCTGTGAGCGGAGCTCCGAACTGCAGGGCAGCGCACAACCCCTTTAATAGCTGGAGAACATGATGTTAGTTATAGTCCATCTATCTGAAGAAGGGAACAGTCGGATCCCGAAAGCGCTTATTTGGACAATAAAGTTGTATAGTTTACATCCGTGCCTCCGCGATTGGAGGTCAAGTTTTCTGCCACAGTTATTTACATATTTTTTATTTATTTACAGTATGTATTTATTGTTAGTATTATATTTATTAGAAACTACAATAATAAACAAAAATGTGACATTACTAACATCTTTTTTTTTTTCTTGAGGAAATTTTCAAAAGGTGCAGAAATTTCCAGAAATGTCCTTCTTTCAGAGTTTTATTTTGTATTTTTTTTAGTGACTTCTGTAATTTTGCTTGATTGAATGACTGGAGTTTATTTAGTTTTTTACATTTTTTTTTTTCTAAAATGGGAAAAGAGGGAGGGGTTGACCATTTTATCGGCAAATGGGCTGATTCAGATAAAAAAAAAAAATTAAAAATGTTTTTGTTACTTCAAATTTTTTAAGTCCCCACAGGGGAGTATTAATAGAGATCACTAGATTACTATAACTGTTCTGTGCTATACATTGGCATAGATCTGATCAGTAATATTTTTGATCCACTTGTACATCCTGCGTGAAGGCAGACACTACCAGAGAATCCATGAAGGGCGGCACAGATCAAGTAAGGAGACCTCCAGCCCCCATGATCAAGTGCAAGTGGTCCGATTTGTGCCAGTAAACCCGATTAACACTTTAGATGTAGTCATCAGTATTGATCATGGCATCTAAAGGGTTAATGGTGGGCATCAGTGGGATCGCTGTACGCTGCCATTAGCGGTGAGATCCCGGCTGCCAAAGAATGTATGCACCTTGAGTAGATCCACACCCTGCGTCCTCTAGGGGTTAAAGGAAGGTATCACCTCTGTATTGTATCACAAATTTAAACCAGATTGTTATGTTATGCGTTCCGGCCGCACACGCTGGCCGTGAGCGCATGGTCCCGTTACCTGCTGCTGCCGGCCCGGCGGGGCTGGGACTCGCATCGTGGGACGCGCCCGCATGTGAGCCCCAGTCCGTCACTCACCTGGTGCTTCTCCTGCCCCAGCCTCTGCCTCTCTGCTCCGGCGTGTGTGTCCCCGTCCCCTAGGGCACGCTCGCACCGGAGCTTTAAGATTTAAAGTGCCGGTGCACTCATTAGTGTAATCCACCTGTGGCTCATTGATAAATTCCTCCACCCTCCTCACTTCCCTACTGAATCTTTGTTGCCTTGTGCCTGAGAGAAAGCATTCCTGAGAGTTGCCTTGCCATGTATCTGATCCTTTGCTCTGTGACCTTGCTCCCCTACCGCCTGCCTACTGACCTCCTGCTACGTCCTGACTAAGCTACTTTGCCGCCTGCCTTCACCTTCTGCTATCCAGACTACAAGTTGCCTTATCCCTCCTGTGCCTCGCATCTCCTCAGCCGCCTGTGTGGTCGAGCCGTGCCAAGTGTAGCGACCTGGGTGCCGCCTGCCGCAGCAAGTCCATTCTGCTTTGCAGCGGGCTCTGGTGAAAACCAGCGGCACCTTAGACTCCGCTCCCTGGTACGGTCCGAGTCATCTGCCACACAGGTCCAGCGGATCCACATACCCCGGGTTCCTGTCTTCTGAAACGTGAGTGTTACTCAGATCCTCAGACATATTCCTTATTTCTTATCTGATTTTATTTTTTGATTTTAGATTTTTTTTTATTCTATTTTTTTTTTTACATGGAACTCAGGGACCTATAGTAGAGATAACTCACTGACTTCTGTAGTATTTTTACACCTCTCCTAAGGTTGAGGTTATATATTGGCCCTGATTTACTATTGTAAATCTGACATGTTTTCTCAAGTTGTGTGCCAGAAATTCTGTCTGCCCCAGAATTGGCGCCAGAATTGAAAAAACCCCGACTAGCTCTCCATTTTATTGAGAAAAGCTGAAAAGAGGCGTGGATGTCGTGGGGAGGTGGACATGGGCGCCAAAAGGGGCGTGTCCCCAACATTTTCACAGAAACCCAAAATATTAATAAGGTTTCCACAAAAAATGTGGTGGATTTCAGCTGAGGAAAACCCGACAGATCAGAGCATGTGTGAAAAAAAAAAGCAAAATGTAGAGAAACCTTAGTAAATACCTTGGGAAAAACATTGTAAGGAATTAAAACCCACTAAGAAAACTACACAACAATCAGGGTCATTGTGTATTTTGCTGCTTATTTTTTTTTTGTTTTGCCTCGATTTTCCCAAAATCACAGCGATATTGTGCTTTTTTATCGCAGTGGTGCAAATCACGATAAAAATGTTTAATGTTCATAAAAGAAATGAATAGTGACACTTACTGGTTTCCTTTGTTTCTTCTCTTATGGAGTAATATACTAACATTAATAAAGGGGGGAACAAATACAACATGCCAGCAGGGGTATACCGCTGTTTCACACCTACTTGTTCTGCTAGAAATGCCTGAAGAAGCACTAGTAGGTGCAAAATAGCTGTAGTCTCTGTTCAGTGGTACACCCCTGTCTTGTACTCACTTTAATACTTGAGAGAGCAAACGCAACATGACAAGTGTGTGCCACTGAACAAGGGCTACAGCTGTTTCACACCTACTGGTTCTTCTAGAGAGACCTCATGAAGTACTAGGAGATGTGAAACAGCTGTAGCCTCTGTTCAGTGTTACACCCTTGTCAAATACTCACTTTAATACAGGGGAGAGCAAATTCAAAATGACAGCAGGTGTGTACCACTGGACAGAAGCTACTGCCGTTTCACACCTACTAGTTCTTCTAGAGAGGCCTGATGAAGCACAAGGAGGTGTAAAACGGCTGCAAGCATTTAACAAACATTACATAGTTACATAGTTAGTACGGTCGAAAAAAGACATATGTCCATCAAGTCCAACCAGGGAATTGAAGGGTAGTGGTGTGGCGCGATATTGGGGAAGGGATGGGATTTTATAATTCTGCATAAGCATTAATGTTATTTTGTTCCAGGAATGTATCTAATCCTGTTTTAAAGCTGCTAATTTTTCCTGCTGTGACCAGTTCCTGAGGTAGCCTGTTCCGTAAGTTCACAGTTCTCATGGTAAAGAAGGCGTGTCGCCCCTTTAGACTAAACCTTTTCTTCTCCAGACGGAGGGAGTGCCCCCTCTTCCTTTGGGGGGGTTTAACCTGGAACAGTTTTTCTCCATATTTTTTGTATGGGCCATTTATATACTTATATACGTTTATCATATCCCCCCTTAAACGTCTCTTCTCAAGACTAAACAATTGTAACTCCTTTAATCGCTCCTCATAGCTAAGATGTTCCATGCCCCATATTAGTTTAGTCGCGCGTCTCTGCACCCTTTCCAGCTCCGCAGTGTCCCTTTTATGGACTGGTGCCCAAAACTGAACAGCATATTCCAGGTGAGGCCGTACCAATGCTTTATAAAGGGGGAGTATTATGTCCCTGTCTCTTGAGTCCATGCCTCTTTTTATACATGACAATATCCTGCCGGCTTTGGAAGCAGCAGCCTGACATTGTGCTATTCTGTAGTCTGTGATCTACAAGTCACCCAGATCCTTCTCTACCAGTGACTCTGACAGTTTAATCCCCCCTAAGATTAAACATAAACATAATGATATTCATTTCTTTTAAGAATATTGCATATTGATGCTCTTTGTTGCAGAGCACCCCAGGGTATTACTAAGAGTTATGACACCGTAACACTCACATTTCAGAAGACAGGAACCCTGGCGGATGTGGATCCGCTGGACCTGTGTGGCAGATGACTTGGACCGTACCAGGGAGCGGACTCTAAGGTGCCGCTGGTTTTCACCAGAGCCCTCCACAAAGCGGGATGGACTTGCTGCTGTAGGCGGCACCCAGGTCACTACCCCTGGCACGGCTCGACCACACAGGCGGCTGAGGAGATGCGAGGCACAGGAGGGATAAGGCAGCTCATAGTCTGGATAGCAGAAGGTCAGGGCAGGCGGCACAGTAGCATAGTCAGGACGTAGCAGGAGGTCGGAAGGCAGGCGGCAGAGGAGCAAGGTCGAGTCACAGAGCAAAGGATCAGATAAACGGCAAGGCAATACTGAGGGACACTTTCTCTCAAGCACAAGGCAACAAAGATCCCTCAGGAAACTGAGAAGGGTGGAGGAATTTATAAATGAGCCACAGGTGGATTACACTAATGAGCGTTCTGGCCTTTTAAATCTTAAAGCTCCAGCGCGTGCACTCTAGGAGATGGGGACACGCGCGCTGGAACCGAGAGGCAGAGGCAGGAGAAACACCCGAAGAGTGACGGACTGGGGCTACAGCAGGTAAGGGAACCATGAGCTCACGGCCAGTGTGTGTTGTTCCGCTGTATGTTAGGGCTATTATACAAAGACCTGGCGTTTTAGTGATGGCAGCGCCAGGCATCTATTTCTTTGCTTCATTGAAAGAAATGCGTCATTTTGAAAGCGATTTCGGAAAATTGCAGCTAAAACAACCAAAATAAAGTTTTAAAAAAATGCTGTAAATAGTCAATGTCTGAACACAGCTTAAATATTTTAAATCTTCATAAAACACAGTAATTGTGATTATAGGTCAAACCACAACTGCACAGAATGTGAATTGACACCAACCCATCTATAAGTTAAATGGGTTCCAGCACCTTCAGTCTGATATGATGACCAGGTGCAGTAATGAGACTCCACCTTCTCTCTCTCTCTGCAAAGCCAGAGGAATTTTGAATTATGTAGGCAGCATTACGAAATCATTTCAGGGTTGGAAACCTCATTACTGCCACATCAGCTAAAACAGGTAAGCACAAGGCATACACAAGGACCTCTACATTATTCTCTAATACAGTGTTTTCCAAACAGCATGCTGGGAGTTGTAGTTTTGAGTGTCTCCAGCATGCTAGGAGCTGTAGTTTTGCAATAGTTGGAAACCACTGCTCTAATAATAGTACCAATGCATAATTCCTGGAGTGCTCCTTTAAGAATTGCAAAATTGTAGAGATGTCCTGGCAGCATGATGCCTTATTATACCTCCATTTGGGCAAATAATGTGTCACCACGATAAGTGACCTTTTAGGACAGACCCTACTCTGTGAATATGTGTGGTGACATGGGGTGGTGTTAGTGGAAATACCTGATCAGTTAGTGACGCCAGGGCACTGTTATCCTATACACGGTCCAAGGTTGGAGACAGCTTCTCCTGGGCCAGACATGGGGAGTAAATAACACAACAACATCAGGTTACGGATAACGGTCTATACTGAGCTGCTGCAGATGGTATTACACGTACAATTGGCTTTAGGTGACAGAGGGCAGCGTAACCCCTTGAGAGCCATGTTGCTTTGCTGAGACTTGTGGTGCTAACACCAAACAGATTAATACTGACTTGTGAGAAGGAAGACTGAGTCCTGGTTGCTGTTAAGGTACTGAAGCCTTCTCCGCAGGGGCATGAACTTGCAGGATGATCAGAGAGATTAGATTTGAGCTCGGTCTCTTCTCAGAGCACACGACACGCAGCACACCTGAACCTCACTGGAGCTCAGGAGCCACTAGAGGTGCACGCTGCTGGGGCAGAACTACAAATACAGCAGTGTGCTAAAGAATTGTAGAATTTGGTGTCCTGGCAGCATGATTCCTAATTATACCACCTCTGCTACCGCACTTGAATAGCTTCTCCTATAATCCTGGCAGTAGATGAGACCTCCGCTCATTCACACTGATGTTACCTCCAATCTTCTTCTTAATGCAGAAATGTGATTCACTGTCTCTGACCTTCTAATAGTCTTGTGTAATGATTGCCGTGTTCCGGGACTCGTCCGGGATAAGTGACCTTTCCGGAATTATTGTTTATGATCTCCCGGTGTGTATGTGTGTGCGCCGAGTTGCGCTAAAGTAGAGGGAAAGGATATTCCAATTTATTTCAAAGGTTACAGATGAAAGCCGAACGTACTGTACAAGTATATGATCAGACGCACCCGCGCATCTCCGGGAGGATAACAATCGCATTATTTGTTCCAATTGTTTCGTGTGTCGTCTCAGATTATCACATCCCGGAGCCGATGAAACACATTAAAGGAAACACCAGGGTCCTGTCCAGTGGAGGAATAATGGCCGGAACAGATGTAGCCGAGCTGTGTATGAGAGTGAGACAGCGATTCATGATGGCGCCAGCACCGGGAGACTCTATGTTCATGGATTGTCCGCACCGAGTATTCCGCACAGACATTCCACTGCAGCATAGTCTCATTGATTTCCATAGGATTCTGCTGCACTGTGCACATGGTGGAAACTCAGCGCCAGATGTTTCTGCCGAGGAAATCCAGTTTCCGGAGTCCACGTCATTCTTTCCTCCGCACAGAAATGCATTGCCGACTATGCGATGGCCCATTTTTGAGCGGTCCTAGCGCCTGCATGTTCTGCTGAAATGTCCGCACAGAAAATTTCCATGCGGATGTTCCATCATCTGAATAAAGCCTAAGGCCAGGGCCGGCTCGGCCTATAGGCAAAATAGGCAGCCGCCTAGAGCGCCCTCTAGGTGGGGGGCGCCACTCTGCCAGCCAAAAGAAAGTTAGACAACCAGTATCCGAACCACTCACTCAGCCAACAGCATGAGGAGATTTGTTACAGTGTGTCACCCAAGTAGTAAGGAGATTATACGAGGAGGAGGTTTGTGACAGTGTGTCACCCCAGTAGTAAAGAGTTTACATAAGAGGAGGTTTGTTACAGTGTGTCACCCCAGTAGTAAGGAGATTACACGAGGAGGAGGTTTGTGACAGTTTATCACCCTAGTAGTAAGGAGATTATATGAGGAGGAGGTTTGTTACAGTGTGTCACCCTAGTAGTAAGGAGATTACATGCGGAGGAGGTTTGTTACAGTGTGTCACCCCAGTAGTAAGGAGATTACATGAGGATGAGGTTTGTTACAGTGTGTCTTCCCAGTAGTAAGGAGATTACATGAGGAGGAGGTTTGTTACAGTGTGTCACCCCAGTAGTAAGGAGATTACATGAGGAGGAGGTTTGTTACAGTGTGTCACCCCAGTAGTAAGGAGATTACATAAGGAGAAGGTTTGTTACAGTGTTTCACCCCAGTAGTAAGGAGATTACATGAGGAGGAGGTTTGTTACAGTGTGTCCCCCCAGTAGTAAGGAGATTACATGAGGAGGGGGTTTGTTACAGTGTGTCACCCCAGTAGTACAGTGGGAGATGTCAAAGGATGGCATAATCAGCTTTTGGCTAGGGTGACAACATTTCTTGCACCAGTCCTGCCTAAGGCTGGAATATTCCACCAGGACATTCCGTTGCAACAGAGTTAAATTGATTTCAATGGGATTCTGCTGCATTCTGCAAATGACGAAATTTCCGGCGCAGATGTTTCTGTTGAGGAAATTCAGAGTCCGGCATCCGGAATCTTTTCTGCTTGGAAATGCATTGCCATCTATGAGACGGCGCATTTCGGAGCATTCCTAGCGCCCGCCAGATAATTAAAATGTGCAAAATGTCCACATTCCGCACATAGAACTCTGCCAGGAGAGGGGTAGATCCTATAGATCACCATCAGGGGATCCAGTAAAAACCCTTTCTTCCCATACACCCAAACTAAATGTCATTCTTAAAAGTGCGATCTTTATTTTATCCGCACACAATTGTTTAATAACCAAGTGCCGACTGATCTCAAATGCTGGCGACCATTTGTGACCATCCAGTCTAGATAATGACCCTGTATAATCTCCAATATAGGAACAACCCCAACCTGGAGAGATCAGGACATTGGCACCTGAATATAAAACTTTTTACACTGCACATGTTTCACTACAGATGTAGCTTTATCAAGAGGCAAGCGGGCACTGACTGCGGGTACTGACTGACAAGAGGGCACCCCCAGTCAGTACCCACAGTCAGTACCCACAGTCAGTAACCCCAGTCAGTACCCACAGTCAGTGCCCACAGTCAGTACCCACAGTCAGTACCCACAGTCAGTACCCACAGTCAGTGCCCACAGTCAGTGCCCACAGTCAGTACCCACAGTCAGTACCCACTTGTCAATCAGTACCCGCAGTCAGGGCCCACTTGCCTCTTGATAAAGCTAAATCTGTAGTGAAACATGCTGAGGGGGCAGTGTAAAAAGTTTTATATGCAGGTGCCAATGTCCTGGTTGGGGTTGTTCCTATATTGGAGATTATACAGGGTCACTTGGTTATTAAACAATTGTGTGCGGATTAAATAAAGGTCACACTTTTAAGAATGAGATTTAGTTTGGGTGTATGGGAAGAAAGGGTTAATATTGGATCACCTGATGCGATCTATAGGATTTATAATTCTGTGATTTAACCCTTCATACACTGGTCTCATCCTTGGGTATAATAAGGAGAGGGGTCTCTGTATACACCATGTGTTTGGATATTCAATAAAATATCAGTATTTCTATTCTGTTGTGTTTAGATGCATCAAAAAATAAATAAATACATTTACTGTAGGAGCCAAAGACACAAAAACCAGATAAACCTGATGTCCTCCAGGGATATCCATCGCACCATAGAAATTCAGATGCATCCAGGTCAGAGGTCAACGATATCCTAAAAAAAAAAAATAACACAACAGTAACTGCACAATCCGTACAATGTTACCTTATGTTTTCACATAGAAGCCAATGTATCAATGAAATACACGGGTCACAAGGGTTCTGGACCATATATCTTATTTGTGTTTGGGGCTTCCCACTCGTGCTCGTGGTTACAGTAATACATACGTACCTGTAGGAAAACATTACACTAAACCTAACGATCAGATTTGTGCCTAATGACCGCGACAGAGGGCACGCCTATAGTGGGCATGCCCTGTAATGGATAATTAGAAAGAGAGGGAGGGCTGGGAGGGACCCTCAAAATGTCACGTACGCCCCTCCCACAGGAGCAGGGGTGTTATATACCCCCTCCCCTAACCACAACTACTAGATGTCCCGCCTGAACCTAACTAAACCTAATGGTCAGATTTGTGCCCAATGTCCGTGACGGAGGGCACGCCTATAGTGGGCAAAAATTAACCTGGTAGGAATAAGAGGGCGAAAATAGACTGTTAGAAAGTGTCACAACACGCTACCTGACAGACCTGGTGATAACCTTGTAGAACCATGTCTCCTGTAATGAAACTACCCTCGAGTAGGCAACTTGCCCGACTAAACCCTACCTTCAACTGACAAGCTACCAACTCAGTGATCTCAGGAGTGAGGTCCCGCTGCGACTTACCTCTGCTTTCATCTGCATCATGCCTGTAGAATTGACCGGACCATGCGCAACCAACACACCCATAGACACAAGAGTTCTGAACGCAAACCATCATGCCTGTAGACTAAACACATCCCGCGTACCATCATGACCATGCACGTGTCAGATTCTGCGCAACCTTTGTGGCTACGGACCTGAGGCTCTTTTATTTTATTTTACATATTGATTATGTTCCCGTTCTTGCCACCACCTGCATGTCCTGAAAAACCCTGTGAAAAATGTCCGTGACAATAACTTTGCAGTGTATCCTCCTGCAGGCGTGGCAGGAATGAAACCTATACAACCACCTACATATCATGATGTAGTTGTATTTGTCAGTGATACCAATTGCGCAGTGCCTTCCCCTGCAACATGGCAGGTATAATGGGTATACCACAACCCGTGAGGCGTGATATTGTTGCTCTGAAGACGTGTCAGTAGCAACGATTATGTGGTGCGCCCCCTGCAGACGTGGCAGGTATGACGGTTGTGTAACAGCCTATGAATTGAGATTTTATTGTTCTGAAGACGTGTCAGTAACAATAACCTGCATGCCGCCTCCCCCTGCAGACTGGGCAGGCATAACTGGTAAACAGGCCACCTATGTGTCGTATCGCTATTGCTCTGAAGACGAGTCAGTAACAACAACCAGCACGGAGCCTCCCCCTGCCGACGTAGCAGGTATAATGGCTGTAACTGCCTAAGAATTGAGATGTTATTGTTCTGAAGATGTGTCAGTAACAATAACCTGCGTGCCGCCTCCCCCTGCAGACGTGGCAGGCATAACGGGTAAACAGGCCACCTATGTGTCGTAACTTTATTGCTCTGAAGACGTGTCAGTAACCACAACCTGCATGGTGTCTCCCCCTGGAAGACGTGTCAGTTACCGCTCTGAAGACGTGTCAGTAACAACAACCAGCTCCGCACCGACGTGGCAGGTATCATGGGTGTTTAACAGCCTATGAATCGAGATGTTATTGTTCTGAAGATGTGTCAGTAACAATAATCTGCATGTCGCCTCCCCCTGCAGACGTGGCAGGCATAAAGGGTAAACAGGCCACCTATGTGTCCTGACGTATCGCTCTGAAGACGTGCCAGTGACCATAACCTGCGCTGTGTCTCCCCCTGCGGACGTGGCAGGCATACTGGGTAAACTACCATCTATGTGTCATAATGTTACCGACCTGTGAACAGTGCCTATGATCGTATGCCGTATTAACTCTTGTATGCCGTATATACTCTATGAGTGTACGTGCAAGGTAAGCCGTGAACGTACTTGCAGTATCCACGTTATGAGTGTACGTGTGGAGCGTACATGCAGTAAAAACGTTGTGAGCGTGAGTATAATGAGATAGTTATGAGCCTAAAGCTCATGAGCCATATGTGTGCTGTACACTTGCTGTGAAACGTGCGTGAAGTGTAAAATGCTAAGAGTATGCGTGCATTTTATTTATTTTTTTTATTTTATATATATATATATATATATAAACAAACAACAAAAAACGTGGTCTCAAATGGCTGGAGGTGCTCAACCCCAAATGCGGTTGTGCATTTATACTGGGGGAGCAGATCCTGCCCTTGTAGTCCGTTGCTAAGGGCGATCCCCAGCATAAAAATGCATACAATGGAGGATGCCTGCAGCGGACTACAAGTGCCACAATAGAATCCTACACCAGATAAACGGTGTGGATATGTAACAATTAGAATACAATACAAGAATATGGGTGCACTACTGTGGTGGATGTAACAATGACATTGGCTATCCCTCAACACTGATGTTAAAATTGAGACATTCGCCAGTGTATCCTTATATGAAGGACACACCAGAGCCTGCACACCAACGCCAAGGTTTCTCAAGATGGTGCGAGACCTAACGCTAATCCTACCTGTGCTTGATAAGCCAAACAGGGGCCAGTGGGCAATTACAGCAGCATTCGGTCAACTCACAACTTCCTCCCAGATACCCTCCAGCGTGACTGAGCACACATACAATGGGAGGAGGGAGGCAAGCTGCAAGCCCCACCTGAGTTGGCTAATATGGGTGCCTGGCCTCACAGGTGCTACCTTAATGCTGCCTTGAAGGTATTCAAGGCCCATTCATTTTGGAGTTTACACACCTCCAAATATAAAATTTAAACAAACAACAAAAAACGTGGTCTCAAATGGCAGGAGGTGCTCAACCCCAAATGCGGTTGTGCATTTATACTGGGGGAGCAGATCCTGCCTATATATATATATATATATATATATATATATATATATATATTTTTTTTTTTTTTTATATACGTGTAGAATGTAGCAGGTAGAATTACAAGTGTATGGCCGTAAGGCCTACTAGCGAATGACCATGAAACGTGATGAGCGTATGTGCAGAAACCATAACATTAAGTACGGTACACTAGTTTTGCAGATGCCCACCGCCATCAAGAACAGTATCTTAGATGTTGCTATCTCTTATCAGTAACATTTTGAGGAGTACTCTTCAGCTGGAGTACACCAACAATTTTTGCACCTAACGGACGGACTGATCCACCGTAAGCATGAAATTCAATACAGAGAAGTGCATACGTCAGTTCAGTACCATCTCCATTACATGAAAATGTAGCTGTAGCTGACCGCGAAGCTCCAACGTGATCCTGCATCTGTGGCAACCAGATAGAAAACGTGTGCCATCTATAAGCGAAATACCCGTGGTCGGAATATGCTGGAGTCTCCCAGCAGTGTCAGTAACTACGGACGAGTCACTATGTAGTGTAGTGTAGGCACATGAGGCATAGCAGCCAATCACGTTGGGGGGGGGGCGTGTGTACTGGCCCGGCGATGCTCATCCTGCAGGTAAGGGAACAGCGAAACAAAAAGCTTACCCACAAACTGATGGCCCCATATTTCTGGTACCCCCCTAGAACACCCGCCCGGCTCCCGGATCCTGAAGTGTAGCAGGCAGGCGGCAAAATCCAACCTTACTTCATAAGCGGTTTACCAAAATTGGGACCGGAACCGGCTGTGAGCAGCTACCCGAGCACCGTAGGATTTTCGGCGGGAGATCCACAACGCACATACTCACCACGTCACGTCCTCAAAATGTCACATACGCCCCTCCCGTAGGAGCAGGGGTGTTATATACCCCCGCCACCAACCACAACTACTAGATGAGCCGCCTGAACGCGTGGGGGCGGAAGCTCCCGCCCCTCACACAAATTCAGCCAATAGGCTTCCCACATACACTAGAGGGCCTTTTTTCTCCAAATAAATCCTCAAAAATTCCCAACCCATAAGGGCAAATCATGTGCGAAATTTTGTTCCGGTGGAACAATATCTTCTGTCTCCACTATGAGCTTCACGTTTTTCAGTTTTTGTCAAAAACACCAAAGAAGTGACGAGAAAGAGTGTCACAGATGGGTTCAGAAGGGCATTTCTAGGTGAAAACCCATTAAAGGAGAAGTATCATGAAAAAAAACTATTCCCTATCTGCAGGATTGGTCAGACCCCGTGTGATCTCCTATACAGGTCCCCGACTCTCTACAAAAACGGGGCGTGTCGACACCCACACGGAGCAGCGGCTGCCGCTTCGTGCGGGGGTCGACACGCCCCATTCCCGGAGAGATCCGAGGCTCCATACAGGAAGTCACGGGGTGTCTGACCAATCCTGTAGATAGGGGATAGCTTTTTGTGCATGATACTTCTCCTTTAAAAAGGACCTGAAGATGGGGAATCCCGGGTGCCATCGGCTCAATCCAGAAGGTTGGGGTGGGAAATGTGTCTTAAATTCTGTGTAAACTCGTTCTTATAAAGCCTGTTGCACTCCAAAGTGTTTGACCTCCTCCCCCCTCTCTGTGCTCTTCCCATTGGGGTTGTATGTTGCGTCGATTTGTTTTGACCTCTTTGTGCCTCAGGGTCAGATGTCAGGATATGAATAGGGTCACACACCAATAACTGTTTCTTTTTACCTTTATTGGGGGAAGTCTCACCCGTTCCCTTTATGGATGGACGGACGTCTGGTTCACCGACCTTCACTGGTCCCATAAAGATGTTCTCGACCGTCCATCACCCCGGAGACCTCATCAGAGATCAGCGGTGCCAGTATAAAATATCTGGAGCTACTCACGGTGGAATCCGCCCTCCTGATTTGCTGTCACCGAATTCTGGCCACATGAACGAGGCCGCTGGGTCACAATTGTGAGGGCCCTACACTACATATACTGGGAGTGGAATTCCTCTTAGAAATTACGGTGCTATAGCCTCCCATTTTTTTTTCATATTTTTTTTATTAAAGGAGAAGTATCATGGGGAAAAACGTATCAACTATCCGCAGGATAAGTTTTAGATAGAGGGGGTCCGTATGTTGGGACCCCCACGATCTCTTGTATGGAGCCCCAAAGTGGCACGTCACGACCCCCGCCTCCTCTATATAGCTCTATGGGAGTTTGGCTATGTTCAGCTCTCCTATAGAGCTATATGGAGGGGGCAGAGGTCATGACGGGGAGAGCTAGGACTCCATACAAGAAATCGCGGGGGGGTCCAAGTGGTGTGACCCCTCTGCAATCTAAAACGTATCCCCTATCCTGTGGATAGGGGATACGTTTTTCATCATGAGATATTTCCTTTTCAATTTTAAATACAAATAAATATAGTAATGACTTAAAGGGGTACTCCGGTGGAATGCTCTCTGTTGCCACCTCTGTCCATGTCAGGTAATGTCCAGAGCAGGAGAGGTTTGCTATGGGGGATTTGCTCCTACTCTGGAGAGTTCCTGACATGGACAGAGGTGTCAGCAGAGAGCACTGTGGTCAGACTGGAAAGAACTACACAACTTTCTGTGAAGCATACAGCGATGATAAGTACTGGAAGGATTAAGATTTTTATATAGAAGTAATTTACAAATCTGTATAACTTTTTGGCACCAGTTGATTTAAAGTAATCTGTTTCCCACCGGAGTACCCCTTTATCATCTGCAATAGCTTATTGCGACACATTACTGATGGTTGGTACATGTCTTGTAATATCTAACCGTTTCGATTACATATTACGAAAAGTACATTCTGAACAGCGTTATTGTGTCAATACAAAAATAATAAATAGTACAATCAAAGAAAAGGGAAATCCTGCACTCACCGCACAGTACGGGTATCGCGGCCTTGGATTCCGGACCTCCTCGGATGGCGTGGGAGTAACAGCCGCTGCTGACAGCGCTCAGAAAAGGGCAACAGCCGGCGGTTTCGCGTTACAATCAGCGCTTCTCCCGGGCCGGAAGAAGCGTTGATTGTAACGCGAAACCGCCGGCTGTTGCCCTTTTCTGAGCGCTGTCAGCAGCGGCTGTTACTCCCACGCCATCCGAGGAGGTCCGGAATCCAAGGCCGCGATACCCGTACTGTGCGGTGAGTGCAGGATTTCCTTTTTCTTTGATTGTACTATTGATTTACACTTACCTTCCGTCCTAGCACCGCCGCGGGTTGTTGAACCCAGACCCCCACAGCTGTCCTTGGTCCAGAGGTGGATTAAGATATTGATTGCTGGTGCCGCTTACTTTTTGTCCTCTGAAGTAGACAAAAATAATAAAGAATAAGAAAAAATTGTAAGAATTAAACTTAACTTAATGTCAATTCCGTGGGATAGATACGTGTCCTTTCTCTCCATTCAGTATGGACAGATGTGGCGGTATATCATATCGTTTTAGTGTTTTAGGAGTTTAGGTTTCGGACGAGCCCCCCCCTTATATATCGTGTTTATCTATTTTCCTGTAATGACTCTCAGAGTCTCTTCCTTCTCTCTCGTCCTTGAATCCGGGGTTCAGGTCACATATTTGTAGGATGTTTCAAGCATAAAAGATACGAGTGCATTATACACAGTAATCTACCTCTATATTAGTGTTCAGTGTTGTGTACGGGTGATTGTACTGAAGCGAGTGGATTTAGTCACATATAATAGGAGTATTATGAGGTGTCTATTTGTAAATATCAAGTTAAAGGGGTTATCCAAGAAAAAACTTTTTTATATATATCAACTGGCTCCAGAAAGTTAAGCAGATTTGTAAATTACTTCTATAAAAAAATCTTAATCCTTTCAGTACTTATGAGCTGCTGAAGTTGAGTTGTTCTTTTCCGTCTAAGTGAACTGTCCAGATTAGAAGCAAAGCCCCATAGAAAACCTCTTCTACTCTGTGCAGCTCCCGAGACAAGCAGAGATGTCAGCAGAGAGCACTGTTGCCAGACACAAAACAACAACTCAACTTCAACAGCTGATAATTATTGGAAGGATTAAGATGTTTTAATAGAAGTAATTTACAAATCTGTTTAATTTTCTGGAGCCAGTTGACATAAAAAAAAAAGTTTTTTTTTCCTGGAATATCCCTTTAAATCTTCCATTACTTCTTTGACAAGTAAATGTTTCTTCATAAATTTGCGCCATAGATACCTGCTCTATGATTTCTGTTATAACCGGGACCTCTTCTGTTTATCATCTCTCGGCTGCAATGGTGATGTGGTACTCGGGATTCTTATATTTTTTAGGCGATGTGGCACCCGGGATTCTTATATTTTTTAGGTGATGTGGCACCCGGGATTCTTATATTTTTTAGTTGATGTGGCACCCGGGATTCTTATATTTTTTAGGTGATGTGGTACCCGGGATTCTTATATTTTTTAGGCGATGTGGCACCCGGGATTCTTATATTTTTTAGTTGATGTGGCACCCGGGATTCTTATATTTTTTAGGTGATGTGGCACCCGGGATTCTTATATTTTTTAGGTGATGTGGCACCCGGGATTCTTATATTTTTTAGTTGATGTGGCACCCGGGATTCTTATATTTTTTAGGTGATGTGGTACCCGGGATTCTTATATTTTTTAGGCGATGTGGCACCCGGGATTCTTATATTTTTTAGTTGATGTGGCACCCGGGATTCTTATATTTTTTAGGTGATGTGGTACCCGGGATTCTTATATTTTTTAGGTGATGTGGCACCCGGGATTCTTATATTTTTTAGGTGATGTGGTACCCGGGATCCTTATATTTTTTAGGCGATGTGTCAACCGGGTTTCTTTTATTTTTTAGGCGATGTGGCACCCGGGATTCTTATAATTTTTAGGTGATGTGGTACCCGGGATTCTTATAATTTTTAGGTGATGTGGTACCCGGGATCCTTATATTTTTTAGGCGATGTGTCAACCGGGTTTCTTTTATTTTTTAGGCGATGTGGCACCCGGGATTCTTATAATTTTTAGGTGATGTGGTACCCGGGATTCTTATATTTTTTAGGCGATGTGGCACCCGGGATTCTTATATTTTTTAGGTGATGTGGCACCCAGGATTCTTATATTTTTTAGGTGATGTGGCACCCAGGATTCTTATATTTTTTAGGTGATGTGGCACCCAGGATTCTTATATTTTTTAGGTGATGTGGCACCCGGGATTCTTATATTTTTTAGGCGATGTGGCACCCGGGATTCTTATATTTTTTAGGCGATGTGGCACCTGGTAATCTTATATTTTTTATGGTGATGTTTCAATCGGTCTATTCACACTTCTCAATTTCCGTTTGCAGAATTCTGCCTCAAATGAAAGCCCATAGACTTCTATGGAATTCCGCACTCCCATTCACACGGCAGATTTTCCTCTTGCGGAATTTGTGAAATTGCACAAGTGGAAATTCAGAAGTGTTCATGGGAGTGCAGAATTCCGTAGAAGTCTATGGGCTTTCATTTGAGGTGGAATTCCGCAAACGGAAATTCAGATGTGTGAATAGACCCTTATGGTTTAGGGATGTCGTAGACCTTCCGAAATGATCTGCTGCTCCACATATCCTGTGTGATAGGTTTTCCTTATTTTCCCATTTTGTCTGATAGTCTACATGTACGCTCTGAAATTCCAGATCCCAGACTCCACTGAAAGAATAAATAATAAACATGTTCATTCTTTTTGGCAAAATTCGCCCAGAAATGCATTGCTGTCAATTGAGTTGATACATTTCTGAGGGGTCCTAGTGCCGCCCCTGTTTTGAGGGTGGAGATTCCATAGAGTGAATGGGCCCTAAACAGAACGTTAAGTTTATACATTTTAACCTCTTAAGGACCCAGGGCGTATGGATACGCCCTCACACCCTGGGCCTTAAGGACCCAGGACGTATCCATACGCCCTGGCGTTTTCCGGTCTCTGCCGCGCGCCGGGCAGAGATCGGAACTGGATGCCTGCTGAAATGCTTCAGCAGGCATCCAGGGCAAACGCCGAGGGGGGCCATGTAGGCCCCCCATGTCGGCGATCGCCGCAAATCGCAAGGGAAATCGCCCTTGCGATCTGCGGCGATACCGGGCTGATCGGGTCTCTGGGACCCGACCGCCCGGTAATTTCGCATGATCCCGGCTGTCACAGACAGCCAGGACCATGCTAACGTATAGGAGCGAGGTGGCAAGCCTGCACCTCCTCCGATCCCCTGCGATCTGTCGGTTAGTTAACCGACCAATCGCAGGAGGGGGGCGGTTACTTCCTCCCGTCCTGCCCGGCCCCTGAAAGTCCGGAGAGGACGGGAGGAAGACCGGAGGACGCGGCGGGGGACGGGGGAGTGCTGGGGACCGGCCCCGGTACTTACCTCGTCCCTGAAGACCTGGATCCCGGCGAGGAAGCTGGCGGCGGCGGCGACAGGTGAGTAGATCTTCAGCCGCGGTCGGGCCCTTTACAGCAATGCACGTCGCCGTAAAGCGACATGCATTGCTGTAATGGGACCCTGTAAACTACAACTCCCAGCATGCCCAGACAGCCCTTGGCGTCTGGGCATGCTGGGAGTTGCAGTTTTGCAACATCTGGAGGTCCACAATTTGGAGACCACTGTGCCCTTCCAGATGTTGCAAAACTACACATCCTCAGCATGCCCTTACTGTCCAGGCATGCTGGGAGTTGTAGTTCTGTAACATCTGGCCCTTCAGATGTTGCAGAACTACAACTCCCAGCATGCCTGGACAGTTTGGGCATACTGGGGGTTGTAGTTTTGCAACATCTGGAAGGGCACAGATGGGGAACCACTGTATTAGTGGTCTGCAAACTGTAGTCCTCCAGATGTTGCAAAACTACAACTCCAAGCATGCTGGGAGTTGTAGTTCGGAAACATCTGGCTCTAAAGATGTTGCCGAACTACTACTCCCAGCATGCCTGAGAATGCTGGGAGTTGTGGTTTTGCAACAACTGGAGGCACACTGGTTGGGAAACATTGTCTGTTTCCTAACTCAGTGTTTCCCAACCCGTGTGCCTCCAGCTGTTGCAAAACTATAACTACCAGCATGCAGTGATAGACTATGCATGCTGGGAGTTGTAGTTTTGCAACAGCTGGTGGTCCCCCCCTGTGAATGTACAGGGTACATTCACATGGGCAGGGGCTTACAGTGAGTATCAGGCTGCAAGTTTGCGATGCAGCAAATTTTGCGCGGCAGCTCAAACTCGCTGTAACCCCCCGCCCATGTGACTGTACCCTAAAAACACTACACTACACTACACTAACACAAAATAAAATAAAAAGTAAAAAACACTACATATACACATACCCCTACACAGCCCCCCTCCCCTCCCCAATAAAAATGAAAAACGTCTGGTACACCACTGTTTCCAAAATGGAGCATCCAGCTGTTGCAAAACAACTCCCAGTATTACCGGACAGCCATTGACTGTCCCGGCATGCTGGGAGTTTTGCAACAGCTGGAGGCACCCTGTTTGGGAATCACTGGCGTAGAATACCCCTATGTCCACCCCTATGCAAATCCCTAATTCAGGCCTCAAATGCGCATGGCGCTCTCACTTTGGAGCCCTGTCGTATTTCAAGGAAACAGTTTAGGGTCACATATGGGGTATCGCCGTACTCGGGAGAAATTGCCTAACAAATTTTGGGGGGCTTTTTTTCTTTTCACCACTTATGAAAATGTGAAGTTGGGGTCTACACCAGCATGTTAGTGTAAAAAAATAAATTTTTTACACTAACATGCTGGTGTTGCCCTATACTTTTCAATTTCAAAAGAGGTAAAAGGGAAAAAAGCCCCCCAAAATTTGTAATGCAATTTCTCCCGAGAACGGAGATACCCCATATGTGGGCGCAAAGTGCTCTGGGGGCGCACAACAAGGCCCAGAAGGGAGAGTGCGCCATGTACATTTGAGGTGATTTGCACAGGGGTGGCTGATTGTTACAGCGGTTTTGACAAACGCAAAAAAACAAAACCCAACATGTGACCCCATTTCGGAAACTACACCCCTCACGGAATGTAATCAGGGATGCAGTGAGAATTTACACCCCACTGGTGTCTGACGGATCTTTGGAACAGTGGGCTGTGCAAATTAAAAATGTTGTACAGACCACTGTTCCAAAGTTCTGACAGACACCAGTGGGGGTAAATGCTCACTGTACCCCTTGTTACATTCCTCAAGGGGTCTAGTTTCCAAAATGGTATGCCATGTGGGGGTTATTTTGCTGTCCTGGCACCATAGGGGCTTCCTAAATGCGACATCCCGCCTGAGCAAAATTTGCTCTCAAAAAGCCAAATATGACTCCTTCTCTTCTGAGCATTGTAGTTCGCTCGTAGTGCACTTCAGGTCAACTTATGGGGTACCTCCATACTCAGAAGAGATGGGGTTTCAAATTTTGGGGGGTATTTTCTGCTATTAACCCTTGCAAAAATGTGAAATTTGGGGGGAAACACACATTTTAGTGAAATTTTATTTTATTTTTTTACATATGCAAAAGTCGTGAAACACATGTGGGGTATTAAGGCTCACTTTATTTCTTGTTACATTCCTCAAGGGGTCTTGTTTCCAAAATGGTATGCCATGTGTTTTTTTATTGCTGTTCTGGCACCATAAGGGCTTCCTAAAGGTGACATGCCCCCCAAAAACCATTTCAGAAAAACGTACTCTCCAAAATCCCCTTGTCACTCCTTCGGTTCTGAGCTCTCTACTGCGCCCGCCGAACACTTTACATAGACATATGAGGTATGTGCTTACTCGAGAGAAATTGGGCTACAAATATAAGTATACATTTTCTCCTTTTACCCCTCGTAAAAATTCAAAAATTGGGTCTACAAGAACATGCACGTGTAAAAAATGAAGATTGTGAATTTTCTCCTTCACTTTCCTGCTATTCCTGTGAAACACCTAAAGGGTTAAAAGGCTGACCGAATATCATTTTGTATACTTTGGGGGGTGCAGTTTTTATAATGGGGTCATTTGTGGGGTATTTCTAAGATGAAGACCCTTCAAATCCACTTCAAACCTGAACTGGTCCCTGAAAAATAGTGAGTTTGGAAATTTTGTGAAAAATTGGAAAATTGCTGCTGAACTTTGAAGCCCTCTGGTGTCTTCCAAAAGTAAAAACACGTCAATTTTATGATGCAAACATAAAATAGACATATTGTATATGTGAAAAAAAAATTTAAATATTTTGAATATCCATTTTCCTTACAAACAGAGAGCTTCAAAGTTAGAAAAATGCAAAATTTTCAAATTTTTCATAAAATTTTCTAATTTTTCACCAAGAAAGGATGCAAGTTACATTTTTTTTTTACCACTATGTTAAAGTAGAATATGTCACGAAAAAACAATCTCGGAATCAGAATGATAACTAAAAGCATCAGAGTTATTAATGTTTAAAGTGACAGTGGTCAGATGTGCAAAAAATGGCCGGGTCCTAAGGTGTAAAATGGCTGGGTCCTTAAGAGGTTAAAGGGATACTGCGATGGAATTTTTTTTTTAATCAACTGGTGCCAGAATGTAAAACAGATCTGTAAATTACTTTTCTTATAAAATCTTAATCCTTCCAGTACTCATCAGCTGCTGTATGATCCACAGGAAGTTCTTTTCTTTTTGAATCTCCTTTCTGTCTGACCACAGTGCTCTCTGCTGACACCTCTATTCATGTCAGGAACTGTCCAGAGTAGGAGAAAATCCCCAAAATCACCTCTCCTGCTCCGGACAGTTCCTGACATGGACATATGTGTCAGCAGAGAGCACTGTGGTCAGACAGAAAGGAAATTCAAAAAGAAAAGAACTTCCTGTGGATCATACAGTATCTGATAGGTACTGGAAGGATTAAGATTTTTTAACTAGAAGTAATTTACAAATCTGTTTAACTTTCTGGAACCAGTTGATAAAAAAATAATAATAATAATAATAAATAAATAAATAAATAAATGAGTACCCCTTTTAACACAAGACCGACTGAGAAATTGATGGCAATAGTTACAGTGTTACCATTTATGTCCCAATATTCAGCATCAGGAGCTAAATTCAATTTCACATGGTCCTCGTCACCTCAAATGCAAGAGATGGGACAGATAGAGGTTCAATGGGACAGATAGAGGCAAAATCTTATCTTCGTTGCACTGAGCTCAGGAGGGAAGGTGCAACATGTAAGGACACTGTGCAGCACCTAAAATGCTCCCCCGGGGAACTGGTGGCAGTCATCTCTGCTTCCATCAGGCAATGTGAGAGGAAGCAATGACATCAGTGACTACACAGGAGCAGGAGGGGCCATCACAGTGTGGGGGAGGAGCCATCACAGTGTGGCGGAGGAGCCATCACAGTGTGGGGGAGGAGCTAATGGCGGTTCCTTGCTCCCTGTCTGTGTCATCAAAAGGTAAAAAGCATTTTTCACCGACCCCCTCACAGATGCCCATGTACCAGGGTGGTCACTTAGTCCCCACACCCTACAGTGGAGAGGATGGAGAGACATGTGACAGAGGTGTCCGCCAGAGGATGTGGTCAAGAGACATCGCCAAATTCTCTACTCTCTTAGGCCGGGTTCACATATATTAGGCGTCCGGTATAGTTTCCCTTTGGCGTGTTCAGGAGGGAAACTGAAACTAGAACTGATCCCATTCATTTGAAGGGGACCGCTCACAATCAGCCAGCATCTCAATTTTGACGCTGGATGGTTGGACACGCCAGAGGGCACCGGACAGCTTGCTGCATTCCCCTGTCCGCTGTGCAGAAACAATGAACGCCGGATGCCATACAACTGATCACAAATTGTAATCAGTTGTGGCATCAGTTGCATCGAGATCTAGGCTGAGTTCACCGATGCCAGATGCCGGACATTTGTCAACCCAACGTTACCCAGGCAGATCTTGCCCGAATTCGAGGGTCAATCTGTTACCATTTATCCTGCTGAAGACGACTCAGATTAGGTGGCACAGGCTCTACATATGGTTGGTTGGGCTCTGGGTCACTTCATACAATACAAGATCAAGTGGGCGAATGATTTCACACATATCCTAAGCCCATTTCCCCCCCCGCCCTCTGGATTGAAGGAATGTCCCATCTTGACCTTCAGGTCCTTATTAATGAGTTTTCAATACCTCCGGCTTATCTCACTGCAAAGTACTGGCAGGAAAGGTCCGACACCCCCGATCCCCCCAACATCTGCGGTAGGGAAGAGTCTGGTGGCGCCATACACAGTCTGAGAGTCATGCTGATATCTGTGGTTGCACGGACGCTTATCTAATGTGTATGTATTTCCACACATATTTTGGGTGTTTTTTTAACCTAAAGCTGAAATAGTCTTTTTCGTGTAAACTGTGCAGCATATATTTTCAAAAGAATTTTGCCTTGTTTGCACCATGTTTGCCCATTTTACAAAAGTCTGTCCCCTCCCAAAGTAATACCGTCCTTAAAGAGGTACTCCACTGGAAAAGTTTTTTTTTTTTCTTTTAAATCAACTGTTTACAGAAAGTTGAACAGATTTGTAAATTACTTCTATTAAAAAATCTTAATCCTCACAATACTTATCAGCTGCTGTATGCTCCACAGGAAGTTCTTTTCATTTTGAATTTCCTTTCTGTCTGACCACAGTGCTCTCTGCTGACACCTCTGTCCATTTTAGGAATTGTCCACAGTAGGAGCAAATCTTCATAGAAAACCTCTCCTGCTCTGCACAGCTGATAAGTACTGGAAGGATTAAGATTTTTTAATAGAAGTCATTTACAAATCTGTTTAACTTTCTGACACCAGTTGATTTAAAAAAGAATGTTTTCAGGTAGAGTACCCCTTTAACAACACCGCCTCAGATGTGTGGACCGAGCACATCGCGTAAACTGCGCCGGATCTTCAAACAGCCTGAATCACTGTAAAAAATCTGGCGCAGTCTTAGAGGCCTGGTAATGTCCACCATTGGGTTTTATTCATGGCTTTATTTCATAACATTTTTTACACTGCATTTTTATCATTACACGTCATGTGAATTAAGGATTTCTATTAAAGAAAAAATATTAAAGAATGTAAAAAAAAAAAACAGACAAAAAATATATAAAAAAAAACAACAATATTGTTTAACCCCCATTGAGCTTTTCTTGACGCTGTCTTTTCCCATAGAAGTCAATGGGAGGAAAACCCCAAGATTCCCTGAAAAAAAACATTTATGAAAAAATGACAGTGATCCAAAAAACGCCAAAGAAAAAAAATGCCAAGTGGGTTCAGTGTTTCATATTTCCCAATTGTTTCCTAAGTTAACATCTGGCCACTCAGTTTTCTTGCGTTTTTTTTTTTTTTTTGTTTCTTTTTTTTACCAAAAATAACTAGTGGAAACACAGCCCAAATTATTGTTTATTTATATTATTATTATTATTATTATTAATAATTGTTATATTATTTATTATTATTATTATTTATAATATAACAATTTTTCTTAGATAATGTTTTATTATTTGTATTATTATTATTATTATTGTTGTTGTTGTTGTAATTAATATTAATAATTATTATTGTTATTACTATTATTATTTTTTATTATTATTAGTATTATCATCATTATTATGTCTTCTTCCTCCTGAACACAAAGACGTATCTCACGTGTAGATTGGATACAGAGAATCACCAAGACATAAGCGAAAACTAAAACTTTGTTGCTATGTCACAGGGGAAAAAAAAAACAGGGTGGCGCTGCCGTTATAAATAGATAAAATGCGTTTAATCCCCATCTACATCTGCCTCTCCGATCTGCATCCATCTCCATCGCGGACTAATTTCCTATTGTTCAGGTATTAGAATTAACCTGCCCTCCAGCACAATATCGCAATCATTCGCCTTATAATTTACGGGGGGTGACGCAGACATGCGGAAAAAAAAATAACAAAAGGATTTCTCATCAGAATAGAATTGGTGCATGTTAAAAAATAAAAAAATAAAAAAATAAAAAATTAAAAAAACATACTGTAAATGACAGGAAACAACACGCAAAAAAAAAAGTACATGTGACAGCGAGATGAGGGGCGGAGGTGAGCGCAAAATTATTATAGTTATGAAAGTTTGTCAGATGCGTCGGGTGATCTTTAACAGGAATCTGGCTCATTAGAAATGTCCAATTAGCGATTGTAAACGCGCTTCATTTCTCGAAATCCCTAATTATACACACACACATGTATCAAAGGTAAATTAGTCATTGTTAGGTGGGGGGGGGGGGGGGAGGCGCCGGATCCTGGTACAACAGCAGCATCTAGTGGACGCCGAGCGCAATGACACCCAACAGCGCTTTGTTTCTTAACCCTTTCCTTCTGCCTTTACAATCAATGCGGCAAAATTAGATGCAGTAAAATTATTTCGCCCCCAACGTCCAGGAGTCCACATGACCCGGCGGCCATGACAGATGGTGTCAGCATCATTAGAAATACAAACTGTGGCCCTCCAGCTGTTGCAAAACTACTACTCTCAGCAGTTTGAAACCAATGCTCTATTGTCCATGATTTGCAAAACTACAACTCCCAGCATGCCCGGACAGCCATTGGCTGTCCGGGCATGCTGGGAGTTGTAGTTTTGCAACAGCTGGAGGTCCACCGTTTGGAAACCACTTCTCTATTCTCCATGATTTGCAAAACTACAACTCCCAGCATGGCCGGATAACCGTTGGCTGTCTGGGCATGCTGGAAGTTGTAGTTTTGCAACAGCTGGAGGTCCACAGTTTGGAAACCACAATGAGAAGGATGCAGGGATTGACGTGTAAGGCTTTGTTCACATGGGGGAAATGTCTGCACAGAAAATCTCCATGTGGACATTCCGCTGACAGTGAAGCTAGGACCGCTCGGAGATGTGCTGTCTCATAGACGGCAATGCATTTCCGTGTGGAGTCTGCAGAATGAATAGGTATGTCTATTCTTTTTGCAGACACTCAAATTTGAAATTCCGCACCAAATGTTTCTAGTGCGGAAATTCTGCTATGTGAACAGTGCAGCAGAATCCCCTTGATGCTGCTGCAGAATTTCTGTGCGGAAATTCCTGCATGTGAAGATGGCCTAAGGGTGCGTTCACATGGCGGAATGCACCTGCAGAATACCACCGGAATATTTCTGCTGCAGCAGAGTCCTATTGCTTTTAATGGGATTCTGCTGCACGGTGTACACTGCTGAATTTTCATGGCAAAATTTTCCACCTTGGAAAATCAAATTCCAGACAAAAGAATGAGGATTCCCACTATCGTTACGCCGAGCGCTCCAGGTCCCTGCTCCTCCCCGGAGCGCTCGCGGCGTTCCTCTCTCTGCAGCGCCCCGGTCAGACCCGCTGACCGGGAGCGCTGCACTGACTCTGCCGGCGGGGATGCGATTCGCATAGCGGGACGCGCCCGCTCGCGAATCGCATCCCAAGTTACTCACCTGTCCCGGTCCCCGACTGTCACGTCCTGGCGCGCGCGGCTCCGCTCCTTAGGGCACGCGCGCCAGCTCTCTGAGATTTAAAGGGCCAGTGCACCAATGATTGGTGCCTGGCCCAATCAGTCTAATTAGCTTCCACCTGCTCCACGTCCATATTACCTCACTTCCCCTTCACTTCCCTTGCGGATCTTGTTGCCTTGTGCCTGGAGAAAGCGTTTACAGTGTTTGCCTTACCAGTGTTCCTGACCTCTTGATATCTCCATTGACAACGATCCTTGCCGCCTGCCCCAACCTTCTGCTACGTCTGACCTCGCCTCTGTCTAGTCCTTCTGTCCCACGCCTTCTCAGCAGTCAGCGAGGTTGAGCCGCTGCCGGTGGATACGACCTGGTTGCTACCGCCGCAGCAAGACCATCCCGCTTTGCGGCGGGCTCTGGTGAATACCAGTAGCAACCTAGAACCGGTCCACCGACACGGTCCACGCCAATACCTCTCTGACACAGAGGATCCACATCCAGCCAGACGAATCCTAAGCACTATGGAATGTCTGACTGGAGAAATGCCGGGCAAAGCAAGCGCTAGGACTGCGCACAGTTGACATTAGGACCGCTTAGACATGTGCAGTCACCATTGACAGATCCTGCTACGATATACAGCAGTGAGCGCGGAGCAGCAGAATCCCATTGAAGAAAATAGGAGGAATCTGTCAGCTTGGAAATTCGGTAGTGTGAACGCATTTTGGCGGAAACTGTTAAGATTTGCATTGTAGTCAATGGTAACAATTAAGGATAAGTGGTAAGTTCAGCACGGCGGGAACCTACGGTGACTAACAGCTTGTTTTAACACTAGAATAAAGCGGCATCAAGTATCCCTGGTTGTCAGTAGATGCTGACGCTGTTAAAATGCACACTGAGGTATTGGAAGATTCAGTGACTTTTTCCAAGCGTTCCTCCTTCTTTTTAGGAGTAGCAACAGGATTGGTGATGGTGTCTCAAAATAGTTAAGAACTTGTACATAGAGAAATAATAGCTTTTGTATGAAAAACCGAAAAAAGATTCTCCACTTTTTCAGAATCATGGGTTGTGTATATGTAGGCCTGGTTGGAAGTAGTTGCAGTAAGGGTGATGGTGGACTGGTAGTAGTAGTAGCCAGCATACAGCAGGTGGTGGTGAAGTAGTGTTTACTGTAGCCAGCAGACAGCAGGTATTGGTGGACTAGTGATACTTCTAGCCAGGCTTTGTGATTCCTCTTCATGTTCTGACATGGAGGCCGAATTTATAAATTCGTACCCTGCCTGTGCCTTACTCTCTCTCTATCTGCAGATTTGACACTGTGCCTGCTGTACCTGTATCTGGTAACAGAGTAAAGAATTTCCACATGGCTGGATACTGTAAATAGCTAGGCACATCACCACCTGACTGTGCCCCTGTACATCACCACCTGACTGTGCCCCTCTGCATCACCACCCGACTGTGCCCCTCTGCATCACCACCCGACTGTGCTCCTGTACATCACCCTCCAACTGTGCCCTTTACATCACCACCTGACTGTGCCCCTGTACATCACCACCTGACTGTGCCCCTCTGCATCACCACCCGACTGTGCCCCTCTGCATCACCACCCGACTGTGCCCCTGTACATCACCCTCCAACTGTGCCCTTTACATCACCACCTGACTGTGCCCCTGTTCATCACCACCCCACTGGGCCCCTCTACATCACCACCCGACTGTGCCCCTGTACATCACCACCTGACTGTGCTGCTGTACATCACCACCTGACTGTACCCCCCCCCTACATCACCACCCTACTGTGCCCCTGTACATCACCACTCGACTGTGCCCCTGTACATCACCACCCGACTGTTACCCTGTACATCACCACCTGACTGTGCCCCTGTACATCACCACCGACTGTGCCCCTGTACATCACCACCTGACTGTGCCCCTGTTCATCACCACCCGACTGTGCCTCGGTACATTACCACCCGACTATGCCCCTGTACATCACCACCGACTGTGCCCCTGTACATCACCACCTGACTGTGCCCCTGTTCATCACCACCCGACTGTGCCCCGGTACATTACCACCCAACTGTACCCCTGTACATCACCACCCGACTGTGCCCCTGTACATCACCACCTGACTGTGCCCCTGTACATCACCACCCGACTGTGCCCCAGTACATTACCACCCGACTGTGCCCCTGTACATCACCACTTGACTGTGCCCCTGTACATCACCCCCGACTGTGACCATGTACATCACCACCTGACTGCACCCCTCTACATCACCACCTGACTGTGCCCCTGTACATCACCCCCGACTGTGACCATGTACATCACCACCTGAGTGCACCCCTCTACATCACCACCCGACTGTGCCCCAGTACATTACCACCCGACTGTGCCCCTGTACATCACCACTTGACTGTGCCCCTGTACATCACCCCCGACTGTGACCATGTACATCACCACCTGACTGCACCCCTCTACATCACCACCTGACTGTGCCCCTGTACATCACCACCCGACTGTGCCCCAGTACATTACCACCCGACTGTGCCCCTGTACATCACCACTTGACTGTGCCCCTGTACATCACCGCCGACTGTGACCATGTACATCACCACCTGACTGCACCCCTCTACATCACCACCCGACTGTGCCCCTGTACATCACCACCCGACTGTGCCCCTGTACATCACCACCCGACTGTGCCCCTGTTCATCACAACCCGACTGTGCCCCTGTACATCACCACCCGACTGTGCCCCTGTATATCACCACCCGCCTGTGACTGTGAAAATTACCCCCTGACTGTGCCCCTGTACATCATCCCCGACTGTGCCCCTGTACATCACCACCTGACTGTGCCCCTGTACATCACCACCTGACTGTGCCCCTGTACATCACCACCAACTGTGCCCCTGTACATCACCACCAACTGTGCCCCTGTACATCACCACCCAACTGTGCCTCTGTACATCACCACCCGACTGTGCCCCTGTATATCACCACCTGACTGTGCCCCTGTACATCACCACCCGACTGTGCTCCTGTACATCACCACCGACTGTGCCCCTGTACATCACCACCCGACTGTGCCCCTGTACATCACCACCCGACTGTGCCCCTGTACATCACCACCGACTGTGCCCCTGTACATCACCACCCGACTGTGCCCCTGTACATCACCACCTGACTGTGCCCCTGTACATCACCACCCGACTGTGCCCCTGTACATCACCCCCGACTGTGCCCCTGTACATCACCACTGACTGTGCCCCTGTACATCACCGCCTGACTGTGCTCCTGTACATCACCACCTGACTGTGCCCCTGTACATCACCACCCGACTGTGCCCCTGTACATCACCACCGACTGTGCCCCTGTACATCACCACCCGACTGTGCCCCTGTACATCACCACCCGACTGTGCCCCTGTTCATCACCACTGACTGTGCCCCTGTACATCACCACCCGACTGTGCCCCTGTACATCACCACCCGACTGTGCCCCTGTATATCACCACCCGACTGTGCCCCTGTACATCACCACCGACTGTGCCCCTGTACATCACCGCCTGACTGTGCTCCTGTACATCACCACCTGACTGTGCCCCTGTACATAACTGCACGACTGTGTCCCTGTACTTCACCACCTGACTGTTCCCCTGTACATCACCACCCGACTGTACTGCTGTACATCACCTCCTGACTGTGCCCCTGTACATCACCTCCTGACTGTGCCCCTGTACATCACCACCTGACTGTGCCCCTGTACATCACCACCTGACCGTGCCCCGGTACATCACCACCCGACTGTGCCCCTGTACATCACCACCCGACTGTGCCCCTGTACATCACCACCTGACTGTGCCCCTGTACATCACCACCCGACTGTGCCCCTGTACATCACCACCCGACTGTGCCCCTGTACATCACCACCTGACTGTGCCCCTGTACATCACCACCTGACTGTGCCCCTGTACATCACCACCTGACTGTGCCCCTGTACATCACCACCCGACTGTGCCCCTGTACATCACCACCCGACTGTGCCCCTGTACATCACCACCCGACTGTGCCCCTGTACATCACCACCGACTGTGCCCCTGTACATCACCACCTGACTGTGCCCCTGTACATCACCACCCGACTGTGCCCCTGTACATCACCACCCGACTGTGCCCCTGTACATCACCACCTGACTGTGCCCCTGTACATCACAACCCGACTGTGCCCCTGTACATCACCACCTGACTGTGCCCCTGTACATCACCACCCGACTGTGCCCCTGTACATCACCACCCGACTGTGCCCCTGTACATCACCACCAGACTGTGCCCCTGTACATCACCACCAGACTGTGCCCCTGTACATCACTACCCGACTGTGCCCCTGTACATCACCACCCGACTGTGCTCCTGTACATCACCACCCGACTGTGCCCCTGTACATCACCACCCGACTGTGCCCCTGTACATCACCACCCAACTGTGCCCCTGTACATCACCACCCGACTGTGCCCCTGTACATCACCACCCGACTGTGCCCCTGTACATCACCACCCGACTGTGCTCCTGTACATCACCACCGGACTGTGTCCCTGTACATCACCACCCGACTGTGCTCCTGTACATCACCACCTGACTGTGTCCCTGTACATCACCCCCCGACTGTGCCCCTGTGCATCACCACCCGACTGTGCCCCTGTACATCACCACCCGACTGTACCCTGTACATCACCACCTGACTGTGCCTCAGTACATCACCACCTGACTGTGCCCCTGTACATCACCACCCGACTGTGCCCCTGTACATCACCACCCGACTGTGCCCCTGTACATCACCACCCGACTGTGCCCCTGTACATCACCACCCGACTGTGCCCCTGTGCATCACCACCCGACTGTGCCCCTGTACATCACCACCCGACTGTGCCCCCGTACATCACCACCCGACTGTGCCCCGGTACATTACCACCCGACTGTACCCTGTACATCACCACCCGACTGTGCCTCAGTACATCACCGCCTGACTGTGCCCCTGTACATCACTGCCTGACTGTGCGCCTGTACATCACCACCCCACTGTGCTCCTGTACATCACTACCCGACTGTACCCCCGTACATCACCACCTGACTCCGCCCCTGTTCTAGAACATTTTTTTCTCAAGCCTTCAGATCCAGCACCAGTGTCACCGTCACCTGCTCCTGAGCTGCTCAGACCTACAGAGCTGCTGACATCATCTTCTGATGTGTGATTGTGGCCTCAGCACATCACAATTAATACCTTATAGTATCCCCACCATGCCTACCACCACCAGTCCCCCTAGTGCTATGCTCGGCCACTGCATCCCCCTCCACTACCTCAGCAACATGCTCCAAAGTCTGACCGTGGCACTACTCCTCCTCATGGACATTTTCACCACACCATATAACGGCAAATAAGAAGAATCCACTGAAAGCTGTCTCACCATCATATCCTCCTCAGACTCTTCTCCATCCTCCAAAAGACCTCAAACAACTCAACCAGTCCACAAGGGCCAGACTATAAAAAAAATAAAAATAAAACGCATAACCTCTGAGAGACAGTGAGAACTTGGGATGGCTGATGCAGCTGCTACTACTCCCACCAGGCACCCGGCTGCTGCTATGTGTACTGGTGCTGGTACTACCACCTACATACTTACTGGCAGAGGACATGGCAGGGGTCTTCTGTTCTCTACCCTGTCCAACAATTCCTTCTCTAGACTTTATTGAAAGAGATTTGGATGTTATTGTTACGTTTTGGGGGGATTTGTAACTCACCAACTAGTCAACTTTCAATCTCAACGCATATTTTTGTTAAACCCCGGGAGAAATATTATATCTTTCATTAAACCTAGAAAATACACATAACTTGGCCTTAAATGGCAATTCCACGTTCATGCTCTATTCTTTCCATGCATGCAATATGGCTAAAATCCCATGCCTGCCACATTAGCTAAAACAGTTAAGCACAAGGCATACATAAGAACCTCTACATTATTCTCTTATTATAGCTTATGGTGCATAGGTCTACAGCTGTGCTTCCCTACCAGGATGCCTCTGGCTTAGCAACACTACAACTCCCATCATGCCCGGACAGCCAAAGGCTGTCCGGGCATGCTGGGAGTTGTAGAGTTGCAAAAGCTGAAGGCACCCTGGTTGGGAAACACTGACCAAAGGCTGTCCAGGAGTGCTGGGAGTTGTGATATTGCATCAGCTGGAGGCACCCTGGTTGAGAAACACTGGCCAAAGGCTGTCCAGGAGTGCTGGGAGTTGTGATATTGCATCAGCTGGAGGCACCCTGGTTGGGAAATACTGACCAAAGGCTGTCCGGGAATGCTGGGAGTTGTAGTATTGCAACAGCTGGAGGCACCCTGGTTGGGAAAAACTGACCAAAGGCTGTCCAGGAAAGCTGGGAGTTGTAGTGTTGCAACAGCTGGAGGCACCCTGGTTGGGAAACACTGAACAAAGGCTGTCCAGGAGTGCTGGGAGTTGTAGTTTTGTGACAGCTGGAGGCACCCTGGTTGGGAAACACTGACCAAAGGCTGTCCGGGAATGATGGGAGTTGTAGTGTTGCATCAGCTGGAGGAACCCTGGTTGGGAAACACTGACCAAAGACTGTCCAGGAATGCTGGGAGTTGTAGTGTTGCAACAGCTGGAGGCACCCTGGTTGGGAAACACTGCTCTAGAGACTAAAAGTTCAAGTCTCAAGACCCGTGGTTGGGCCAGGACTCGTGTTCGCAATAAGGACACAACCACTTGGAAAAAAAAAAATATATATATATAAGAATAAATAACACAACCCCCGGCTTTGTCCTCTTTCAGATCCCGGCTTTTTGGTGGATTATTGCCTGACTATTACGGGCGGTAGGATTCGGTGCATTACAGCGCTCTCTCTCATGTACAGCGCGCCGCTCTCAATCACAGCCTCAATCTTCTCCTATTCTTAGAGGCCAAATAACCCCAAACATCACAATCCCTCCACTAATCGTAATGACCGGAGCACTTACAGCTACATAATCGCACATGTACAATAACCCCGGGCCGCACGGAACCTTTGATCTCACCGGATTCCGGCCGCGGCGCGTAGAGTACAGGTAATCATTCCCATTGTGATCTTAGTTTCCGGCCTTTTCTTTCACATCATGTAATAATAACAGAGGAGAGAACACGATATAAATGTCACCAGATGGGGAAATATTATTGATATCATAAGAACCGAAACATTCGCCACAAACACGCGGTAAAATATACAGATGTGGCCAGAGCGATATCCTAATGCAAGGTCCCACTAGGGCTATTAACCCCTTAACAACATCCATCGTACATGTACAGTGCAAGCAAGCTAGTGGTGTATGAAGCGAGCCCAGTAATATGCCAATGTACAGCATTAAAGGGGTACTCCGCTGCTATCCAAAGAATAGGGGATAAGATGTCTGATTGCCAGGTTCCCGCTCCTGGGGCCCCCGTGATCTCCTGCAGCACCCGGGATCCTGTGGCAGTGGTCGTGATGTCATGCCACACCCCCACGTGACATCACACCACGCCCCCTCATTTCATGTCTATTGGAGGGGGCGTGTCAGCCCCCTCTCATAGACATAAATGGAGGGGGCGTGATGAGACGTCTCGAGGGGCGTGGCCGTGACATCACGACGATCACAGTCTCCTGCTCCGAGCATTCTGAACAAAATGTTCAGAACACTGGAGCACCGTAGTACCCCTTTAAAGAGGTATTCTGGGGTTTTTGGTTCTTTGGATGTTAGACAGGGGCAGCAGAATCGGTCTAGTTACTGATATACTTCACTTACCTGTGTTCGGTGGCAGGTATGGAATTTCTTTGTCTTTCTTCTCCCCTGAAGATCATTTTCTGCAACCGACAAAATGAGTGCTGTCTTTTACCTTTCCCAGCTTGCTGTTTAGTCCGAGACAATACATCACAAGTCAGGTGCTGAAAGGGAGCTTGTCTGTGCTGTTTGTTGTATGTGAAGCCGCTCCCTGATGACGTTACAAGTCCACAGCTTGTGTGTCAGGTGATGTCGGACGAGTCATGTGATCAAAGGGAGAGTGGTTGTGCTGCAATGGGTAGGGCGACCGATGTGTGGGAGGGAAATAAACCCACAAAGAATCCTGGGGATTGTAGTGTGAGGGAGGCCAGAGAAACAAGAAGTAGCCAGTTCCCAAAAACAAGCCAGCAGCGTGATGGGGACACAGGACACAGCTTTTTGCCACCAACACAAGCACAGATCCTCGGTAAGCATGTCCATTACTGTATGACACTTAATTACTAAAGCCCCCTCATGTTGGAGAACCCCTTTAAAGGGGTAGTCCAGTGGTGAAAAACGTATACCCTATCTCTCTGTACAGGGCCCCGGCTCTCCGCCGAGATAGCGAGTGTCGACCCCCGCACGAGGCGGCGGCCGACACGCTCCCCTCAATACATCTCAATGGCAGAGCCGGAGATTGCCGAATGCAGCGCTTCGGCTCTGCCATAGAGTTGTATTGAGGGGGCGTGTCGGCCGCCGCTTCGTGCGGTGGTCGACACGCCCCCTTCCCGCGGGCTGTCGGGGCTCCGTACAGGAGATTGCGGGGGGCCCCAGGGGTCGGACCCCCCACGATCTGCAACTTATCCCCTATCCTTAAGATAGGGGATAAGTTGTAAACCACTGAGTCACCACTGGACTACTCCTTTAACTCTTTAGATCCTGAGATCAAAGCCGATAGCAGGATCTAAAAGTGTAAACTACGCATGCCGTTAAGCTTAATGGGGCTAATCAAGACCTCCATAGTGCAATCGCAGGGTCCCGATCAGCTAAAATGGTGGCTGGAGGTTCCTCACCTGTCTCTACATTCTTTCTGCGGACTCCGGTATAGGGTTTTCTGCAGCAGAAACATCTGCCACGGAAATTCTGCCATGTGCACAGCGTCATCATTGGCCAATAATCAGGGTAAATGTGGGCACTGACAGACACTTTTCCACAGACTTTGTGGTCTCGTTTACCCTACGGATTCCGTCTTGCGTCACAGTTCCATTGAGTCCAACAAATATTCCCTGACGGAACGTCCAACAAGGAGTTAATCTTCAGGAGGAATCCGCCAGAGAAGTCCTGCGGCAAATTGCTGCAGATGTTAGCGCCGATTACAGAAAAATTTCGCTGCAGCAGAAAGATCACAGATTTTTACTTATTTTTGCAAAACCACACTGGTGAATTTATAACAATTTTAAAGGGGTACTCCGGTGGAAAACTTTATATTTTTTAAATCAACTGGTGCCATAAAGATAAACAGATTTGTAAATTACTTCTATAAAAAAATCTTAATCCTTCCAGTACTTATTAGCTGCTGAATACTACAGAATAAATTATTTTCTTTTTAGAACACAGAGCTCTCTGCTGACATCACGAACACAGTGCTCTCTGCTGACATCTCTGTACAATTTAGGAACTGTCCGGAGCAGCATAGGTTTTCTATGGGGATTTTCTCCTACTCTGGAAAGTTCCTAAAATGGACAGAGGTGTCAGCAGAGAGCACTGTGCTCTTGATTCAGCAGAGAGCTCGGTGTTCCAAAAAGAAAATAATTTCTTCTGTAGTATTCATCAGCTAATAAGTACTGGAAGGATTAAGATTTTTTAATAGAAGTAATTTACAAATCTGTTTAACTTTCTGGCATCTGTTGATTTTAAAAAATAAAAGTTTTCCACCGGAGTACCCCTTTAAGGTTGTGTTTGGCTCATTTTACACTGTGTGAACACGGCCGAAGGCCACGTTCACGCAGCGGAATTTCGGAGCGGAACTCCGCGTGAATATTCAGCTCGAAAATTTTTTTGCCGCAGCCGAGTCCCTCGATGTTCATGCCAAGGAAATTCCGATTCTGGCGCAATGCATTCCACTTGGGAATGCATTGCCGTCTATGGAGATGGCGCATTTCCGAGCGGTCCTTGTGCCGCCAAATCGAGTAAATGTGTGGAATATCCGCCCGTGTTTTTTGGCAGACATTCCGCACATTTTCGGCTGTATGATCACGGCCTTAGATTGTACTCTTAAATAATATCCTCAAATTTTTTGGGGAAAATTTTGGAAACTCCTCTTTTTTCAAGTTACCTAAAGAATCGTGACGAGTTAAATCAGTGTTTTCCAAAACATGTGGCTCCAGCTGGTGCAAAACTACAACTCCCAGCATGCCCGGACAGCCGAAGGCTGTCCGGGCATGCTGGGAGTTGTAATTTTGCAACAGCTGGAGACACACTGTTTGGAAAACACTAAATTAGAGGAGTTGTTACTTTTTAGCCCCTGGGAAAAGACTCTATTCCGAAATTGCAGCGACATAATAATAATATAATAAAAATAATAATATATACGTGCGCCATTATAGAGTGGATTAAAAAATCGTATGTGCGCGTGTAATATGACTAAACTAAAATTAAATCTATTCCACCTGATGACACAAAGATATTTATTTATTATTATTATTTATTATTATTATTATTATTAATAATAATAATAATATTATTATTATTATTTTTAATATTATTAACAATAATAATAATCATCATCATTATTTTCATTATTATTAATAATATTATTAACAAAAATAATAATAATCATAATCATCATCGTCATTATTATTATTAATGGACTTTTCCCATATCTATAGACATATAATTTATCACACATCATTTGTATATATATATATATATATATATATATATATATATATATATATATAGATAGATAGATATATATACACATATATATATATACATCTATATATATATATATATATATATATATATATATATCTATATATCTATATATATATATATATATATATATATATAATGTCTGTGGATCTGGCGCCCTCTAGTGGTGAAGACTGAGATTTATCTTTGAACTGATAATGTATTTTACTGCTGAGATAATAACGGATATTCCTTACAGACCGCTGCGGTAATAGGCGCTATGCGGAAAAATTAATTCTATTCCGTGTCTATAGATTAAAGCTAAAGTAAATCTTATTATAAAGCGCATGATACGATGTCTCTATACATGACTACACCATAAGGGAATTGCTTTAGGAGTATTTTACAGAAACAAAAATAAAACAAAAGGGAACAATAACTAAGCCGCCCGCGCCAGTGGCGTATATATCCTCAAAAATCACTTTAACCCCTTAAGGACCAGTTTTCATTTTTGCATTTTCGTTTTTTTCCTCCTTGTCTTTCAAAAGCCAAAACTCTTTTGAGGCTTGTTTTGTGCGGGACCAATTGTACTTTGTAATCAGACATTTTTATTTTACCAAAAAATGTACGGCGCAACAAAACAAAATGTAAAAAAAAAATGCAAATTTTTTTTTTTTTTGTTACACAGTGCTCTTTACGGTAAAACTGAAAAGTTCTCTTTATTAAAACAATTCCCATATATATATATATATATATATATATATATATATATATATATATATATATATACTGTATGTATTGTTTTTCTATTTCATTAATTTCATCATCTATTTAATAAAGAAAATGTTAAATGTGCCTAAAATTGTTCTCTTCTGACCCCTATAATCTTATTTTTCCTGCACAAGGTAAATTTTTTGCACCTTGATCTGTAGTTTTTATTTGACTTTTTGATAACTTTTTATTTATTGATTTTTTTGTGATGTGACCAAAAATCAGCAATTTTGGAATCTGCATTTTTTTTTTATGTTTACACCCTTCATCATACGGGATCATTAACATTATATTTTAATTTTTTGAAAACTTCCACTGTCATGAAAGGTTTAAGGGGGCTGGGAGAAGTGAGCCCTAAGCTGTCAAACCACTCTCCCTGCCTACTTGCCCAGACACCCTAGCGGTGAATGACAACTAGGAGCCAGTCCCTTCTTGCGCTAAAGTGCAATGGCGTCAAGGTCAACAAAACAAACAGAACTGTACATAGTCGGGTAGGGACCGTCTTCGTGGTTGTGGACCCATTGTTTAGGACAGGTATGCAAGTAGGCAGGGACAGAGGGTGTGGTCATGTTTCGGGCTGCACTCTATCCCTCCCCTATGTGACATCCATATGCAGTAATACCAAATATGCTCATTAATTAATTAATTTATTTACTTATACATTTATATCTTTATTTTTTATCAAAAGGGGCTTTTTCACATTTTTAAAAAGTTTTAGTTTTCTTCATTTACTTCACATTTTTCAAGTCCCCATAGGCGACTATTACTGGTAATATTTTCATTTCTATTACTGTTCAGTGCTATCTAATGCTATGACACTGATCAGTGATGTCTCTGTGAATCATCCAGGGGTTAAAGGGGTATTCCAGGATTTTTTTTTTAACATAGTGTCTGTACCTGTGTTTGATGATGGTCTCACAATTCTTCTGTGATTTTTGCCCCAATGTTTATTTTTACCAGCATACAAAATAACTGTTGTCTGAGGTTTTCCCAGAATGCAGTGCGGCTCGAGACATTAAATCACTAGTCAGATGATCAGAATGAGCCTGTCTGCTTCAATGGGTGGAGCATCTGCTGGAAAAAGAGGGAGATCATTCTGCCGGGAATTGTAGTTTTGCAACAGCTGGAGGCACCCTGGTTAGAAAACACTGGTCTATTGCATGGAAAGGATCACAGGTGTGTTCAATGGCTGGGAAGGCTGATGTGTGGGAGGAAGAAAAGTGACCTCAGATTAACAAACAAGGGATTATGGGATTTGTAGCTTGAGGGAATGAACCTAAACAGGAACGCGGGTCGTACTGGGGAATCGGTTCTAAGCAGTTACTGGTGTTCACCAGAGCCTGCTGCAAAGCGGGATAGACTTGCTGCGGCGGTAACTACCAGGTCGTGGTCCCCAGTAGCGACTCGACCTCTCAGGCAGCTGAGACTGGCGCGGTACACAAGGACTAGACAGAGGCGAGGTCAGACGTAGCAGAAGGTCAGGGCAGGCAGCGAGGTTCGTAGTCAGGGGCAACAGCAGAAGGTCTGGGTACACAGGCTTGGGAATACACTATAACGCTTTCTCAGGGCACAAGGCAACAAGATCCGGCAAGGAAAGGAAGTGAGTATTTATGAGTAGGGAGGTGATTAGAACTAATTGGGCCAGGGACCAATTAACGGTGCGCTGGCCCTTTAAATCTCAGAACATCGGCGTGCGCGCGGCCTAGGGAGCGGGGCCACGCGCGCCGGGACGAGACAGTCACAGGAGGAGGGTGAGTAGAACGGGGCGCGATCCGTGAACGGGTCTGATCCGCCCCACAGATCGCGTCCCCACCAGCACGAACACAGCAGCGCTCGCGGTCAGAGACAGAGACCAGAGCGCTGCTGTTACTACAATGCCGCGAGCGTTCCGGAGAAGCGGGACCCGGAGCACTTGGCGTTACAGGGGTTTTCTATTAGTACCATTTTTGCTTATATGTGACTTTTTTAACACTTTTTTTTTATTGTGATGTGACCAAAAATCAGCAATTTTGGACTTGACATTTTTTTATGATTCCGTTGTTCACCATATGGGATCAGTGGGAGACCACGAGGGGTGTCTGATCCCTCCCCTGCGATCAGACACTTATCCCTTATCCTGTGGATAGGGGATAACTTCTCTTGTGCTGCAAATGTCCATATATATATATATATATATATATATATATATATATATATATATATATGTAAATGTGAAAAGGAGGGAGATTTAAACTTTAATAAGAGGAGGAGCTTATTCACATTTTTAATGAGTTGTTTTAACCATTTTCTTCACATAGGGGACTATTAATAGTGATATTTTCATTGGTATTACAGTTCAGTGCTGTGTAATGGTATGACACTGATCAGTAATATCAGTGCTCTCCTCGTACAGTCTGCGCTCGCTTCGTGTCTAGGATGTAAATGTATGTCCCGATGTGTAGATTCCAGGGCACCAGGATGTACGTCTACGTCCTGTGTCCTTTAGGGGTTAAGTCACTTTTACAGAATATTCTAAACAATCTAAAGTGATATAAGCCGTAAACTGTAAGATGCAGAATTCCCCGTCTGGACGTATTTTAGGCATCTGATTTACTTCTGCGCGCCTCTAAGGCGAAAGATAGACAAAAATCTTAGGAATGTCTAAAATGTAAGAAGTAGGAGAATGTAATCCTGTAGTACAGACATAAGAAGATTAGAGCTGTATGTGAGACATATATATATATATATATATATATATATATATATATATATATACACTGCCATCTCCATACCACAACCGCTCCACAATGTCCTCATAGAAATGCACAAGTGATCCAGTCCTGGTGCACAGAGACGCTGCAGGAATTTACATGGCGGTCAGGGCCCTTCTGAATACTGACGGTCTGGGTGTATAATAAGAAGAGGGATTGAGAAATGTTACTGTTGCTTTGAATGGAGAGAATAGATTTCCTAGATTATGGATGAATATATATATATATATATATATATATATATATATATATGAACAGTATGTGTGTGTATATATGTATGTATATATGTATGTGTGTATATATGTATGTATTTATGTATGTGTGTATGTATGTATGTATATATATATGTATGTGTGTATATATGTATGTATTTATGTATATGTGTATGTATGTATGTATATATATGTATGTGTGTATATATGTATGTATATATGTATGTGTGTATATATGTATGTATTTATGTATGTGAGTATGTATCTGTGTGTATATATGTATGTATGTGTGTATATATGTACGTGTGTATGTATCAGTGTTTATAAGTATGTATTTATGTATGTATGTGTGCGTATGTATTTTTTTTTCCATAATACATTTTATTAAAGTTTTAGTTTTACCAAATAATGGTCAATATATAACATCATGTCAAAAGGTAACATAGAAATAAGGATGGAGAGGCATATTTCAATACACAGCCAGGAAGGCAAAATAATGCAGTAAGAGCATGCATGTCAGGTCTCGGTGGCTGTCATAGGGCTTGCTGTATGGGAGCAACAACGAAGCCTCCCCTCAGAGGGGAATAAACATGAAAACCAATTCAGGCGATCAACGTAAAACAATCCCACAAATATGGAGAAAGTGTATGTATTTATGTATGTGTGTATATATGTATGTATTTATGTATGTGTGTATATATGTATGTATTTATGTATGTGTGTATATATGTATGTATTTATGTATGTGTGTATATATGTATGTATTTATGTATGTGTGTATATATGTATGTATTTATGTACATGTGTATGTTTCAGTGTTTATATGTATGTATTTATGTATGTGTGTATGTACTTGTGTATATATGTGTGTATATATGTATTTGTGTATATATGTATGTATTTATGTATGTGTATGTATGTACTTGTGTATATATGTGTGTATATATGTATTTGTGTATATATGTATGTATTTATGTATGTGTATGTATGTACTTGTGTATATATGTGTGTATATATGTATTTGTGTATATATGTATGTATTTATGTATGTGTATGTATGTACTTGTGTATATATGTGTGTATATATGTATTTGTGTATATATGTATGTATTTATGTATGTGTATGTATGTACTTGTGTATATATGTATGTGTGTATGTACTTGTGTATACATGTGTGTGTGTATATGTATATATATATATATATATATATATATATATATATGTATTTGTGTATATATGTATGTACTTGTGTATATATGTATGCATTTATGTATGTTTATGTATGTACTTGTGTATATATGTGTGTATTTATGTATGTGTGTATGTACTTGTGTATATATGTGTGTATTTATGTATGTGTGTATGTACTTGTGTATATATGTGTGTATATATGTATATATATGTATTTGTGTATATATGTATGTGTGTATGTACTTGTGTGTATATATGTATGTATTTATGTATGTGTATGTATGTACTTGTGTATATATGTATGTGTGTATGGGGTTAAAGAGAAACTGGCAGATAGTTCCCCCGCACTAAACAAAGTATACTGGGTTACAGTGTGGGTGACCTGATTTAAAATGATGGTGGGAGGTACAGAGTTATGTTGGTAAATTCCTTTATTTCGAATGTACCCCAGAGCGCATTGGAGGTGGGGAGTCAGCTGACCGAGCTCCCCTGTCTCCTCCATAGTCCCATATTAAACCCCGCCCCCTTCATTATAATGCTCAAGACCAAGAGAGCCCTAAGACTCCTCGCCTCAGTCTAGTGAGGTTATGACCCACATCTCGGGTACCAGACCTTAACATGTACATTCATTGGAAAAATGGAGTAAAATCTGTCCTGGTCTTTGCACAATCGAAGGCTAATAACATGGTGCGCGGCTTTCCTTGCTTTGAAGGGCATTGATGGAAATTATGTTGACTAGACAACTTGGAGGCAGAACCATTCACGACCTCATTTCATTGGCAATTAGCGCACAGGAAACATTAAATGGCGCTCGTTCGCCTCCCAGAATACTTAAGGCTCCATTAGTTTCTGCTTCTGACTAGATGTTTCCACACTTTCATTATTCTTCGGGTTATGTCAGCATTTCTCCGAGCAGTGAGATGTAGGGGCTGTGGGCTCCTTAATGCTTTCTACATACACTATATAATAGTAGATCGTATAGTCATAAATAACAAAGCTATCTTGGTGGCATAAATGCAAAGTCTCGGTTATTTTTAACTTAATCCAATCAATGTTATCTAAGATGGTTTTTGTACTGCAGCGTCCAGGACAAACATTACGATGCTGATAGATCTTATATAATGGAGCAAAAGATCGATCTATGTAACTTCTCTAAGCTATAAATAAGCTCCCATTATTCAGTAAAGCGTCTTCTTCATTTAAAGGCAATCCTCTCCAGACGGACCCCTTAAATGAAAACTCTAGCACTGTGCTGGGGGAGGATTGATGATTTACACAGTACACGACTATAGAGAGCATGTGGAGGGAGTAGGAGTTACTAAACCACTGGGCTTGTAAATTGCTATGTAAGCAGAAAGGATAGACGCAGCAGCAAAGCTGGGGTTACACTAAGCACTGAAATGCTACTGATATTGAAACACTAAAGAGAGGGGAAGAGGGGATTACATTCAGGACGCAGCACTGTGCACATGCAGTAGAACGGAACTGCTGCCAAGAACTTCATGGGTGATGAAAGAAAGGTCTTGATTTACATTATATTCACAGTGGGGATCCCCTGGAGAAGGCAGACAGGCTCACATATTGCAGGTAAACAGCCCAGGTTCTCTCATGTATTGAAATAAAAAGAACGCTTACCGAAGGCTGTTGCGCTAAGAGCAAATAAGAAAAATGATCCCAGAGATGGCTTCTCCAGAGTGCGCCAGAGATTTATTCCAAGATAAATAGCATAAAACAAGTAAGATAGCACACCCAACGCGTTTCGGGTCCGAACCTGGACTCTTTCTCAAGTGCGTGCATACTTGTACTTGCATACGTGCACACACATGAGAAAGGGTTCGGTTCGGACCCGAAACACGTTGGCTGTGCTATCTTACTTGTGTTATGTTATCTATTTTGGAATAAATATTTTTACTCTGGAGAAGCGCCATCACTGGGATCATTTGCCTATCACCGTCCTCCTTATGCAGGTTCTCTCCTGCACAGAGAACTAGCTAAGCCCTGCCTTCTCCCTGTGTTAAGTGTATGCACTAACTAAGCCACACCCCCACTTCCTGTGTTCGTTCTTGGTCTTTCTTTTTCTAGAGTCGGACTGAGCCTAACAACAGACAGTGAACAGCAGATTGCAGGAAAGTGTGTCACCTAGTGACCAAGACTTTAGAACTGTTTTATTATGTAAGGACCCATTTTTGGTAAAGTAATAAAAAATATGTTAGGAATCACATAGACTATTGCTTAAAGGGAAGCTGCTTGAATTGACAGTGACCTTTAAAACAAGAAACGGGTATTGCAATACAATGTTTGTCCTAAAGGTTCTCACTGAGCTAAGACCTACCACATGTGAACATTGCAATATGGACTCAAGCATTAAAGGGGTACTCCGCCCTTAGACATCTTATCCCAAAGGATAGGGGATAAGATGTCTGAATACGGGGGTCCTACCACTGGGACCCCCGCGATCTCCCTTCTGCACCCATTGTTCGTTTAGAGCGTCGGGTGCAGCGCTGGAGGCGCCTGATGTCATGACCACGCCCTGCTCGTGATGTCACGGCCACGCCCCCTCAATGCAAGTCTATGGGAGGGGGCGTGGCGGCCGTCACGCCCCCTCCCATTGACTTGCATTGAGGGGGTGTGGCTGTGACATCATGAGCGGGACGTAACCGTGACTTCACAAGCCTCCACCCCGCATCGCCAGTCATCCGGCACGGAGTGAAGTTCGCTCCGTGCATTGGATGTCTGTAGTGCCGCAGCCGAAATCCCCAGTGGCGGGACCCCCGCGATCAGACATCTTATCCCCTATCCTTTGGATAGGGGATAAGATGTCTAGGGGTGGAGTACCCCTTTTACTTTTGTAAAGTCTGTGTAATGTGTGGGGCACATGTATATTCCATGTGACTTGTCTGCATCAAGAATGTTTATCTGTGAAATATACAGGAGCCTCTGTACACTGCACTGACTATGGGGGAAGGGAATTTATATGCTTGATCATCACTGCGGTGCCCAGTTCAGTGGGCACTATGCTGAGGGTGAGTATTTTTTTTTTAAACATAGTATTAAAAAGTATTCTCACTCTTTAAAGGGGTATTCCGGCCATAGCCATCTTATCCCCTATCCAAAGGATCGGGGATAAGATGTCTGATTGCGGGGGGCACGCCGCCGGGACTCCTCACAATCTCCATACAGCACCCGCATTCTATGTCAGGCTGCTACTCCACTCTCGGAAACCTTCCCTTGTGATGTCATGGAGGGGGCATGGTGTGATGTCACAAGAGGGTGTGGCGTGATGTCAAGTCCCCTGTCCCGGAAACACAGAGATTTCCGAGACTGGATAAGCAGTCCAGCCTAGAATGTGGGTGCTGCATGGAGATCACGGGGGGTCCCAGCGGCAGAACTGCCCCCCCCCCCGGTATCAGACATATTATCCCCTATCCTTTGGATAGGGGATAAGATATATATGGCCAGAATACCCCTTTAAATAGGCTCAACACAACAAACTTTACATAAATATATAGAAGAAGAGACTGTAAGTAATTGTGTAATATATCTATGGGTCACGGATCCAATCCAAGATGGCGGAGTATGAAGAGTTGGGAAGAAAACTTAGGAGCCTGAGGGAAGACCTGAAGTTTTCACGCTACCAGGCTGACAATGCCTCTGCAGGTAAGAGGCAGAAGTTTACTGCTCAGGTGCGGGCTCTTAAGGCAAAGGTGGCTGAGGTGGAGGAGGCCAGAAGGAACATTGCTGAGGATGCAGGGTTCTTTAAGGAAAAACTTACTAACAATGAAAGATTTAAAAACCTGCATGCATGTGCAGACAGCCATGAGGACAGCAGTGAGGAGGAAGATGGAGAGGAGGAAGGTGATGGAGAGTCAGGTGAAGCTGTGGAGAGTGAGGGGGATGCTGCCCCTGGTGCATGTGACCCCCAGCCCCCCCAAGATAGCTACCCAGAGCCCTATCAAGTGGCGTTACCTTCCAGTGATGGGGAGATGGAGGATAGCTGTGAAGAGGACGCAGCTAGTGGGGGTTTGCTGAGAGCTATTGTGCAGCAGGAGTCACCTACCCGCTTTGAGGATTTTGCCTTTGGTGAAGATCTTGGAAAGAATGATGTAGTGAAGAAAAGGAAGAAGCAGAAAGTTCAGGAAACAGTATCTTTTGTTTTTCATTCATTCAAGCAGTCTGGGCCAGCTGGGAAGTTGGTTCAGGCTGCTGGGCCCCCCAAACTGCCAGACCCCGTTCCTGTCATGGACCGGGGCCAGCAAGGGGGGTACAGCATGGCGTCTGAAAAGGCTGTAGGCGCAATAGATGTGAAGCCCACCCATCCTGCCGGTAGGGAGGGGCAGGATGGGCTCATGGTGGGGAGTGGCGAGGCAAGCTATGCCGCCGTGTGCTCGGGGGATGGTTCCCCGAGTGCTGTGGGCATTACCGGCGCTGCGGGGCACTCCCCTGTGAGGGGGGGGGAGTGTCCAGGCGCCGTTGGCAGAGAATGGTGGGTCCAGGTGCTCGGGGGGTGGTCCTCAGAGTAATATATGTTCTGTGGGCGCTGCGGGGCACTCCTCTGTGAGGGAGGGGAGTGTCCGGGCGTCAGAGTCTGCTGCAGAGCCCATGCGGACGGGCACAGCTGGCACGGTGGGGATTCCCTGCGTGTCAGAGAGTGTGGGCGGAGCTGGGGTGCGCCCGGGGGGGCAGCTCCAAACTCCAGAAGGGACATCGCCCATAGAGGAGGAGCCCTTGGCGTCAACCCCAGCAACAGCTAAGACAGCAAAGAACATTATTAAACCAGCTATACTAAAAGTCCCAGCCAGCCCAGAATCTGTTAGGCAGGTAATGAGTGGAGGATGTGAGAATGCTGAGTGTAGTAGTGTTGTGGATGAGAGGAGTGCATGTGGGAGTGTAAGTGGAGTGAATGATGGTGGGACTAGTAGTGGTAAGAGTGGAAAGTCGGGTATGAATGGGAATAAAGATGGGAGTAGTGGTGTGAGTGGCTGTACTGACGGTTCTGGGTCTGGTCTGGCTGCCCCCCCGGTAGTGACTGCTTCTAGGAGCTATGCCAATGTCACTGCCGGGGGTTCAGGGGGGTCCCCGTCTCTGTCCGGCTCTGGAGGCCACTTGCAACAGCGCCTCCTGGAGGCTCTACGCAGGGGCGACAGGTCGATCCAGGTAGAGGGAAGGAGTGAGGTCGACCTGTCTTTCTGGATAGAGAGGCACGGTTTGGGGGCTTTCCGAGAGCGGAATGGGGAGGTGGTCTGGTCCCTCCCGACAACCGGGCAGGACAGTAACCGTAGGAATGTGGTCCGTCTGATTTGGAGGGGCGAGGATGCGTGCCCACCTCGCTCTAAAGTGGTTGAGATCCTCCTTCAGATGGAATTCAGGGCAAGTGACATCTTTGCCCTCATTCACCCCTACGGTTCATCCGAGTTTGATGTCAGTTTCGTACGGCCAGAGGGTCTCGAACTCTTCTGGTCAAACTACGAAGTGGCAAAGAACGAGCCCGGCTGGTGGGATTTTGCCGTCAAGGCGATTTCCCGTCAGAACTCTGTCAAGAAAGTTACCGTTCTGACCCGTAACGAGTCACTTTCTTGTTATGACATTATGACCTGGCTTGGACGGTATGGGGATGTGACGGATATGCCCAAGAAAAACTTGGATGAGCACGGGATCTGGTCCGGGGCCTGGACGTTTTCCGTCAAACTCAAGCGTTCAGGGAGTACAGTTGCCCACATTCCGTCAGCCACCTTCCTTGGACGCGATAGGATCCAGGTCTTCTACCAGGGGCAACCCAAGGTCTGTCACAGGTGTGGCAGCCCCACCCACTTTAGCGCAGCCTGTACTGTGCAGGTCTGCGCTTTGTGTGGTGGGTCATCTGGCCGCATCCTGTAGGCAGATCCGGTGCCACCTGTGTGGTGTCCTCGGGCATCCTTTTAGCCGTTGTCCTAGCGCCTTCGCCCGTGCGGCGGCCGTTCCGGCTGAGGAGAGCTGCGAAGTTGCCTCGGCTGGGGAGGGTACGGGCAGGGATGGGGGCGCAACAGGGCTAGTGAGGAGGAAGAAGGGCCCCGCCAAACTAAGGCGGGAGGAAAATCGTAGAAGGAGTAGGGAGCTGGAGAGTGCCCAGGTGACGGGGGTAGCTTCATCCCCTGCTCCTGAAGCAGGCCCTGTAACCGCTGAAGCCCTAGAAGAGAACGTGCTGGATGAGGAGATCAGGAGACTTCACAGAGAGAAAGGCAATATGGCCGACCCTTCCGATTCCTCCCACTATGAAAGTGTGGATGAGGAAAGTGGGGTGAGGCCCAAAAAGAAAGATAAGGGCAAAAGGAAAGGGAGAAAGAAGAGGTCAGAGCCCTCTGAAGTTCCTTGTACTACGGGCCAGGTCCAAAACGGAAGCCTGACTGCCCCCCCTCTGATTGACCTGTCAAACCGATACCTCGTCCTCGATACCATCTCCTCCCCCTCCTTGGAGGGGGAAGGTGAGGACGGGGTGCCTAGGGAGAAGGAGCCTCTGGGGGGAACTGGGCCCTGTCCTGTTGAGGCACCTTCCTCAGAGGGCAGGGCTAGACCGGAGCCGGACAGAGACGGGGACCATATGGATCAATCGGAGTGTAAAAAAAGATCCAAGAGTGGTCCTGCCCTCTCGTATTCTTCGGGGGATGAGGGGGCAAAAAAGAAGGAAAAGAGAAAGTAAAGGGCGTGGCCGTCTAATTTAATCACCCTGTATGGCGGCACTCACCCCATTGACGCTGGCATCTATTAACTGTACCAGTATAAAGTCAGATATGGCTAGATTCGCAGCCTTTGATTTTCTCGGCCGTGTTGAAGCCGACATTTTCCTTTTACAGGAGACCAGGTTGTCAGATCTAGCCTCTCTGGTAAAAGCCAGAAGAGAGTGGAGGCGCGGTCCCTCCCACTGGTCTCTTGCGGCTGAGCCGTATAGTGGGGTGGCGGTCCTTTTTACTGCTCCTGTTGAATGCCGAAGGGTTATTGAATTATAAATGGTGAGGTGCCTGATCTTAGATGTCTTCATGAAGGGACAAGAGCTCCGTCTCATTAACATCTACGCCCCGCAAACTAAGCGGGGCCGTAAAGATCTCTTTATGAGGATTAAGCCCTTTCTTTTTACGAGTTAGCAAGTGATCTTTGGAGGGGACTTCAATAATGTCACGAAGTCCCAAGATAGGAGAGGCTCCAATGGTCCGCTGACTTGCGATAGTGTGGCACTGATTAGCATAGCTAGAGAAGCTCGCCTAGAGGACGCCCACATCCGGAGCCCCTCAGGCCACACGGGTTTCACCTATCATCAAGGTAGTCGCAGGTCTAGGATAGATAGGTTTTATTTAAAGGAGGAAGCTGTCTCTTCCGTAGTGTCCGTGGTTGAGGTGGAGTTCTCCGATCACTGTATGATTTTGTTTTCCCTGAATGTTTCAGAGACCCCCCGGATGGGAAAAGGTTATTGGAAGCTGAATTCGTCCCTCCTGGTGGAAGCGGAAGTAAGACAGTCCTTTGAGGATTTTCTTCAGAGCCAGGTACCTTTACTGGGCCTATGTAGTAGTAAGTCAGAGTGGTGGGAGATATTCAAGAAGCGGGTTGCGGGGTTCTTCCGCCAGCTCTCGAGCCTCAGGTCTCTGAACAGGTATCGCTTGTATCAGGGTCTGAGGAGGAAACTCGAGCTTCTTGTCTCGACTGGAGGTAGCCGAGAGGATATCTCCAGAGTGAAGTCCTTGCTGATGAGGTGTCAGTACGATAGGCACGCATCTTTGGTTTTTGAGAGGGATTTCGGGAAGTACCGCTCGCCCAACCCTTACAGAAACTGTAAGATGTCAGTGAGTAGTAAAGTCATTTCAGGACTGATTGTTAGTACAGGATCTCTGAATCGGTCCAGATCAGGGATCTTGGAGGTTGTCAGATCCTTCTACTCGCACCTCTTGGGAAGGAAGGATCTAGATCGAGACAGGATGTCGGTTTTCCTGACTGAAACCATTCCTGAGCCAGGGGTAGACCCCTCTCTTGATGTTTTGGCAGAAGAAATCAGGGAAGAGGAAGTGAGAATGGCGATCGAGGGGCTTGCCCCTAAGAAGTCGCCAGGTCCGGATGGCTTAACATCCGAGTGGTACAGGACCTTTAAGGATTCTTTAGCTCCCCTCTTGACTGAGGTATTCAATGAGTGTCTCTCCTCGGGCACTCTGCCGAAGTCAATGAGGAGGTCAGCCCTGATTCTTCTGTCAAAGGGTAAAGATTCTAGCCGTATTGAGAATTGGAGACCCATAGTTCTTCTCAATACGGACAGGAAGCTTCTGGCTAAGATATTGTTTAATCGGCTGGTGAAGTTTGCACCCCGGCTCCTTTCGGGGGCTCAGCACTGCTCTTTTCCAGGCCGAAGCACCTTAAGTGCTGTCCTCAGTGTCAGGGAGGCAGTGGAGCGGAGTAGTGCGGGTTTCTGGAAGGGGTACTTGCTGTCCTTGGATCAGGCCAAAGCATTTGATCGGGTGAACCACGAGTACCTATGGTCCGTCCTCCTGAGATATGGCTTACCGAGTACTTTTGTTAATTGGCTTAAGATTTTGTATGCAGGGGCAGAGAGTTTCCCGCTGGTGAACGGGTGGTCTGGCCGCTCTTTTGAGGTGGGGTCCGGAGTCCGTCAGGGTTGTCCTCTGAGCCCGCTTTTATACGTGTTCGCAATCGATCCCTTCGTCCGGAGGGTAGATTGTGGGCCGTTGGCGGGAGTCGGGATGAGTCTGGCGGAGCTGGATGTCGCCCAGAGAGTGGTGGCGTACGCTGACGATGTCACTATTTTCGTCTCCTCAAGAGAGGAGGTCGATGTGGTGATGTCGGAGGTGGACCGCTACTCGGAGGCATCCGGGTCTAAGATCAACCGGGATAAGTGTGAGAGTCTCTGGCTGGGAGGGGGAGACCCCACGTTTGATCTCCCGGACACCCTTCCAGGGCCCCAAGTCTTAGGCATCACATTCGGCCAAGATGATTATCCCACCAAAAACTGGGATGGTAAGCTCCAGGATGCCGCTCAGAAGGTGGACCAGTGGAAGGGTTGGTCTATGATCCTCAGGGAAAGGGTACACCTGATCAAATCGTACCTGCTCCCCTTGTTTATCTATCTGGGCAGTGCATGTATCTTGCCAGAGGCTTACTACACTAGGATCTACAGCCTGTTTTTCCAACTGTTATGGGGGAACAGGATGAACCTAGTCAAGAGGGAGGTTACATACCGCACGAGGAGACTAGGGGGTTTATCTATGGTAAACCCTGTGGTGTTCTTTACAAACACCTTCTTGAAAGCTAACATCGCAAACCTCTGGTCAGAGAGGGCTCCTCCGTGGGTACTCTCCTGCAGGGAATGGTTTTGGCCTTTCTTCCAGGAATGGGAGAGAGGAGGGCGAGTGAAGGACCTCCGTACACCCCATGGATATCTTTCGGCTTACGCTACCCCGACTCTGAAGGCGATACGCCGGTGGGGTCTGGGAGTGTGGGAGATCAGGACCCAGTCAAGGCAGTTCCTTGACAAACGGGTTCTGTTGACCCACTTCCAGAAGCCTCTGGCGCTCAGGGACTGCCCAGGTCGGGATCTGAGGGTGGGGTTGTATCTTTTGAACATGAAAAGGATCCCCCAGAAGTTTTGGGACTTGGCCTGGCGCTGCTTTCAGGGGAAGCTATATGTAAGGGACAACCTAAAGTGTAGGAACTCTGATGACCGGGGATGTCCCCGAGAAGAGTGCGGGGACACGCTGGAAAGCATGGACCACTTCCTGCTTCATTGTCCCTTTAATATAGGGGTTTACAACCGGGTGGGCGCTTCCATCAACTGGAGTCAACTTGCCGGCCTTACCTATCCGGAGTGGGCTTATGGGGCATTCAGGTCCCTGGGTGGCCGAGACCGGGGCACTTTATTCTTAATTAGTTTAGTGGGTAGGTACTGCACGTGGAATGCACAGTGCTTAGTATCGACCCAACAGAAAGTCCTCTCCGAGGTGGAGGTCTGTAGGAATATCACTGGTGACCTCGGGAAGATTAGGTCTTTGGAGTATGGCAGTCTTGGTACCAGTAGGGTTTCTCTCCTATGGAGAGGTTTTTCTTTTGATGTGCCCTAGGTATTAAGCCCTTAAGGTGAAGTACCTTATTTTGGCCAGGGATAGTGTATATATCTTAGGGTGAGTATAGGGTCAGTTTCATGAAGGGATAGTGATAGGGTTAGAGGTTGATAGGGAGAGGAATTTAAATTTAATTGTATCAGGATTGCCATCCTTCTTCCTGGTGGGGGGCTATGCATGTCACCTTAGCCTTTTGTTTTGTTTTCTATGGATGGATTGTAAAGGGCTTGCAGGCAACCAAACTTGGGCCTTGTGGTTTTGGTGTATTGTACTGTTAATATTGCTTTGTTGTAGAGTATGTATATATTGTTTTGTATATATTGTTCTGTTTACATTAGGTGGGTATATATTGTATATATTGTTCTGTTTACATTAGGTGGGTAGGGGTGTATTTTAGGTTGGGTGGGGTTTCTTTTTTTTTTTTTTGGGGGGGGAGGGGTGGTGGAGTGTACCCAGGACTGGACTGTTGCAGTGGGTACTATTTTGGGGGTCTGGTATGGGTCAGTTGTGGACAAAAACTGTGACCTATGGACTCTGACCCATGTCCAGAGGGGGTGGTGGGATAGTTTAGTATAGGTTGTTTTTCTGTGTTATTGAGTTTTTTTTTTTTTTTTTTTTGTCATGTATATTCTGTATGGTTTTAGGTATAGTGGGAATTTTTTTATTTTACATTTTTAAATTATTATTTTTTTTTTTAATTTATTGAAGTTTTTTTTTTTTTTATTATTATTTATATAATGTCATAATTATTTTGAGAGAAAGGCAGTCGGACCAGTTTTCATTTATTATAGTATAGTGTTAAGAGTACACTATATTTATGTTTGTGTCCCAGTGTGGATTAGTTTTTGTTTGTGGATATATATATATTTTGCTATCCAAGTTGGATTATTTTTGTTAAGGCAGCTAGCCATATTTTTGTTTTTAGGGGGGGGAGGAGTGTGGTTGTGTTTCCTAGTTTGGATATTTTTAGTTTTTGATCCAAGCGAGGAAAGCTTTATTTATGTTCATTAGGTATGTGTCTGTGTGTGTGTGTGTTGGACTATAGTAGGTAATGATTTATTTATTCATTTATTTTTGGTTTATCTGGGCTGGCCGGTTAGGAAGATTTAAGTTGTTATTTTGAGACGGATAGTTTGTTTTTATGTTCAGTTTTGTTAATTTTGTTACAGTGAAATGAACTTGTTTTGTGCTTTGTACTTTTATAATAAAAAAGAGTGTCAGCAGAGAGCACTGTGGTCTCACAGAAAGGAAATTAAAAACAAAAATAACTTCCTGTGGAGCATACAGCAGCTGATAAGTACTGAAAGGGTTTAGATTTTCAAATATAAGTAATTCACAGATCTGTGGGTAGCCCTTTAAGCCAAGTCCAGCACTTTTGTGGGATTGTGGAAATGTCATTGCCCAGAGACTTGTATGTGGATCCCTGTGAAAAATGTACAGCACCTCCCGGGGAACATGGAACCATGAACATTGGGAAGACCAATATGACATTGGAGCAGAGTACAACGTCCCTAAGGAGACATCAAACAGAAGAGAATATCAATAACCCTTTGGAGGATACCCCCCTCTGGAGAAGAAAGCCCTATTGTTGGGCACTCACTAAAATGTAGCTTTTATTATTATGCATTAAAACTTTAATAATATAACACATGTGAAGGGTTAAAACTATCAGTGATCTCTCTAATATTCCTTAAAGGGGTACTCCGCCAAAGGATAGGGGATAAAATGTATGATCGCGGGGGTCCTGTTGCTGGGCACCCAAAACATCCGGTGCATGGCACGAACTTCGCTCCGAGCCGGATGACTGGTGATGAGGGGCGAAGGCTCGTGACATCACAGTCGCCACGCCCCCTCCCATAGACTTGTATTGAGGGGGCGTGGCCATGAAGGCTGCACCCGACACTCTAAACGAATGCCGGATGTAGCAGGGAGATTGCGGGGGTCACCAGCGGCGGGATAAGACTTCTAGAGGCGGAGGACCCCTTTAACCTCTGTAATGGCTGTTACTCCCAGCTCTTATAGTTATCTAGGTAGTAAGGTACTACACTTATCGCCTAGGCCAGTGGTCTCCAACCTGCGGACCTCCAGATGTTGCAAAACTACAACTCCCAGCATGTTGAACTATATAGTAGTATATAGTATAGGTCAGTGTTTACTAACTGGGGGTGCCTCCAGCCCGTTGGCAGTTTGGGCATGCTGGGAGTTGTAGTTTTGCAACACCTGGAGGTCCGCTGGTTGGAGACCACTGGCCTAGGTGGAGGTCTCTCACTCCATCTCCTACTCCTATTGTTAGTGCCGTGTCATCTTAAAGGGGTATCCAAAGGATAGGGGATAAGATGCCTGATTGCGGGGGTCCCGCCGCTGGGGACCCCCGTGATCATCCACGCTGCACCCAGCTGTCACGCCCCCTCCCATAGGCTTGCATTGAGGGGGCGGAGCGTGATGTTACATGGGGGCGGAGCCGTGACGTCACTGTGCTCCGTCCCCTGTAATCAGACCTGGAGCGAGCACGCTCCGGGGGCTTATTCTAACGGGGTGCAGCGTGGAAGATCACGGGGGTCCCGCCTCCTTTGGATAGGGGATAAGATGTCTTAGCGCCGGAGTACCCCTTTAACTACCTCCTATATATCTAATATGTTGATTCCACTGAATAGAGAGATCACTGCCTAATACCGGTCACCAGTCTCCCCGGTTGTGATAAGATCAAACAGAAGACGACCCAGAGCTTTATCCCATGGAATGTCATTTGTCATTTGTTGATTGTTTTGCCTTGTGCCCGGTAAACTGCCTCCCTTCACTGTGCGTTTCTTTTTTTTTTTTTGCGGGGTCTCAATTAGCTCAGATGATGGACAGAAGGACCTGCCTCCTTGCCGCCGTCTAATCAACACTTCAAAGATCCAGGCAGACTGTATTAGCAGAGCACCGATAACACTGATCAATGCCGCCGGGCTATTTCCTTAACTGAAGATATTGTGGTAAAATGATTGATGTCGTTACAACTGGTCCTGAAAAAAACAAACCCTCATATGAGGAAAAGAGATATGGAGGCCAGGGGGAAGAACCAAAACACTAACATTTTAATTGGTGATTTAAGGGGTTATCCTTAATTGGGTTAAGGGGTTAAGAAACTAGCCATGTGTTGTTTAAAGGGGTACTCTGGGGCTTAGACATCTTATCCCCTATCCAAAGGATAGGGGATAAGATGCCTGATTGCGGGGGTCCCGCTGCTGGGGACTCCCGTGATCTTGCACGCCGCATCCCGTTAAAATCAGTCCCCGGAGCATGTACGCTCCGGGGACTGATTACTGTCGATAATAGGGGGCGGAGCATTGTGATGTCATATCTCCGCCCCCTCAATGCAAGCCTATGGGAGGGGGCGTGACAGCTGAGGGGGCGGAGCGTGACATCACACGGGGGTGGAGCTGTGATGTCACAATGCTCAGGCCCCGTGATCGGCAGATTTCAACGGGGTGTGGCGTGCAAGATCACGGGGTTCCCCAGTGGCAGGACCCCCGCGATCAGGCATCTTATCCCCTATCCTTTGGATAGGAGATAAGATGTCTAAGCGCCGGAGTACCCCTTTATTTAAAGGATAACTCCATTACGTAAAATGTAAAAAAAAAATGTCTCATATTAAAGCTCTTGCTCTTACCTATCCATGAAGCTTTATTTTGCAAAAATCGGTCCAGCCGTTCGTTCAGAATCACGGCCAAAAGTGCCTGTGACATCATCAATATGACCGTCACGTCCCATGATTCCTTGCGTTCGCTTCCTGTAAGAATTTCACCACCCTCCTGCTCTTGCTCACTCCCATCTGTTTAATATGCACGCCCACAGTAAACACCCCTAAAGCTAACCACACCTAGCCCAGTCTCGTCACAACCTCTCGTGATTATAATCAGCCAATAAAGTTGCAGTAACATACACCCTCCCCCCTCCCCTGTTCTGTCCTGCGTTCCGTTCTGTTATGCCCTCTGTGCATTGCGCACGCGCAGGGCTGTGGGGGAAGTCTCGGAGTAAGAGACTTTCCAGTTTACATTGTGCATGCGTCTAGGGAGAAACTCGATTGGCTCACTGCTCTTACACTGACGTAAGAGCAGTGATCCTTGTGCGGCTGCGCTGCGGCGCCGCAGCCATCGGACAGGGGATCAGGGAGAAGGAAAAAAAACACTCAGCCAATGATGGCTGGGCAAATATGAATATTCAATAGATGGGTGTGGCTGTATTGAGGGACGAGAGCCACAGATCAGCACCACAGCATGCCGAGAAGAAGTTAAATTCGACCACAAGATGGCTGCCGCAATAGGGGGTCGAAAAATGGCCCCCTCCCATAGACTTGCATTGAGGGGACGGGCGTGACGTCACACGGGGGCGGAGTCCTGACGTCACGGACTTCCGTTCCCGGAGTCGCGGCTCAGGCCCTCTCGCGGTTCAGGTGAGAAAACAGGTGGTTGCCGCAAGCAATAATGCGGGGGTCCCCAGCGGAGGGACCCCCACGATCAGACATCTTATCTCATATTCTTTGGATAGGGGATAAGATGTCTAGGGTGGGAGTACCCCTTTAACGCACCAAGACGTACATTTACGTCCTAAGCATAACCGTGAGCATCAGAGCAATGCCCGGATCATGCGAGGCAGGTCCCGACTGCTGATCGCAGCCAGGGACCCGCCGGTAATGGCGGACATCCGCGATCCCGCGGATGTCCACCATTAACCCCTCAGATGCCGCGATCGATACAGATCACGGCATCTGCAGCATCGCGGTCACTAAAATGGAGGATCAGATCGCCCGCAGCGCTGCCGCGGCGATCCGATCATCCAGCACGGCAGACAGAGGTCCCCTCCCCTGCCTCCGCTGCCTTCCCGCAGACCAGAGCACGAGATGGCCGATAACGCTGATCAGTGCTGTGTCCTATACATAGCACTGAACATTATTAGCAACCGAATGATTGCTATAAATAGTCCCCTATGGGGACTATTAAAGTTTAAAAATAAAAGTTAAAAAAAATTTGAAAACCCCCTTCCCCCAAAAATATGTAAATTGTCCCATTTTCCCTATTTCCCCCCCAAAAAGTGTTAAAAAAAATATTTTATATACATATTTGGTATCACCGCGTGCGTAAATATCTGAACTATTAAAATTAAATATTAATGATACCGTACGGTGAACGGCGTGAACGGAAAAAAAAATTCCAAAATAAATCATTTTTTATAACATATAACTTAAAAAAATAAATAAAAATGGATTAAAAGTTTTATATGAGCAAATATGCTATCAATAAAAAGTACAGATCACGGCGCAAAAAATGAGCCCTCATACCGCCACTTATACGGAAAAATGAAAAAGTTATATGCATTCAAAATAGGGGGATTTTAAACGTACTAATTTGGTTAAAAAGTTTGCGATTTTTTTTAAGCGAAACAGTAATAGAAAAGTATATTATCATGGGTATCATTTTAATTGTATTGACCCAAAGAATAAAGAACAGATGTAATTTTTACCGTAAATTATACGGCATGAAAACGAAAATTAGCAAAATTGCGGTTTTCTTTTTAATTTCCCCACACAAATAGTATTTTTTTGGTTGCGCCATAAATTTTATGGTAAAGTGAGCGATGGAATTACAACGGACAACTGGTCGCGCAAAAAAAAAAACAGTCTGTGGATGAAAATATAAAAGAGTTATGATTTTTTGAAGGCGAGGAGGAAAAAACGAAAACATAAAAATAAAATTGTCTGCGTCCTTAAGGGGTTAAAGGGGTACTCTGGTGCCAAAAACTTAAACAGATTTGTAAATTACTTCTATTTAAAAATCTTAATCCTTCCAGTACTTTTACAGCTGCTGTATGCTCCACAGAAAGCTGTGTAGTTCTTTCCAGTCTGACCACAGTGCTCTCTGCTGCCACCTCTGTCCATGTCAGGAACGGTCCAGAGTAGGAGCAAATCCCCCCATTGCAAACCTCTCCTGCTCTGGACAGTTCCTTACGTGGACAGAGGTGTCAGCAGAGAGCACTGTGGTCAGACTGGAAAGAGCTACACAACTTCCTGTGGAGCATACAGCAGCTGATAAGTACTGGAAGGATTAAGATTTTTAAATAGAAGTCATTAAAAAATCTGTTTAACTTTTTGGCAACAGTTGATTTAGTAAAAAAAAAAAAATTCCCACCGGAGTACCCCTTTAACCCCTTAACCTCTTAAGGACCCATGACGTATGCGTACGTCATGAGTCCCGGTCCTGCAATATAACGCGGGGTCACACGGTGACCCCGCATTATATCGCGGCGGGCTCGGCCTCTAATAGCGCGCGGCACTGATCGCTGTGCCGCGCGCTATTAACCCTTTAGCCGTGCGCTCAAAGCTTAGCCGCGCGGCTAAAAACGAAAGTAAAAGTGCCCGGCTAGCTCGGGGAGCTGTTCGGGATCGCCGCGGTATAATCGCAGCATCCCGAACAGCTGTAGCACAGGAGGAAGGTCTCTTACCTTCTCCTGTGCTGTCCGATCGCCGAATGAATGCTTCAAGCCTGAGATCCAGGCTTGAGCAATCAATCGCCGAAAACACTGATTGATCCATTCCTATGGAGATGGATCAATCAGTGTAAAAGATCAGTACATGCAATGTTATAGCCCCCCCTATAGGAGCTATAATATGGCAGAAGTCACCTGGCATTTCCAAAAATAAAAAAAACACTATGTAAATAATAATAAAAATAAACATATGTGGTATCGCCGCGTGCAGAAATGTCCAAATTATAAAAATATACTGCTTTTTAAACCGCTCGTTCAATGGCGTACGCGCAAAAAAATTCCAAAGTCCAAAATAGCGCATTTTTGATCACTTTTTATACCACAAAAAAGTGAATAAAAAGTGATCAAAAAGTTTGATCAGAACAAAAATGGTACCGCTAAAAGCTTCAGATGACGGCGCAAAAAATGAGTCCTCAAAGCGCCCTGAACACAGAAAAATAAAAAAAGTTATAGGGGTCAAAAGATGACCATTTTAAACGTATACATTTTCCTGCATGTATTCATGATTTTTTTCGGAAGTGATACAAATTCAAACCTATATGAGTAGGGGATCATTTTAACCGTATGGATCTACAGAATAAAGATAAGGTATCATTTTTGACAAAAAATGTACTGCGTAAAAACAGAAGCCCCCAAAACTTACAAAATAGTGTTTTTTCATAAATTTTGTTGCACATTGATTTTATTTCCCGTTTCACCGTAGATTTTTGGGTAAAATGACTAATGTCATTACAAAGTAGAATTAGTGACGCAAAAATTAAGCCATTATATATAATTTTAGGTGAAAATTTTTAAGAGTTATGATTTTTTTAAGTTAAGGAGGAAAAATTGAAAATGAAAAAACGGAAAAATTCCCGGGTCCTTAAGGGGTTAAGGACTATTTTTACGTTTTCGTTTTTTCCAATGGAGTGCCCCTTTAGAGGATCTTTATTTCAGATTTTTTGTAGCCAATAACGTACAGGTCTATATCTAGATGTCTGTACATGACCCTAATAATGGGGTTCATAAAGTGACAGCGCTGTGGCCCCTTAGTGGACTCCGCCCCCTCTGCCTATACAAAGCTATTGATCACAGAATATAAATAATGGCGCAGATGAGAGGTTTCTGTAGCTCGGAATCACGGTCACACTTTTAAACTTGTCACTAGATCATTGTGTCTCTGTTGTAAAACTACAACTTCCAGCATGCCCGGACAGCCAAAGGCTGTCCGGGCATGCTTGAAGTTGTAGTTTTGCAACAGCTGGAGGCACCTTTTTCGGAAAAAAGATGCACTAGATCTTCAGTTACTAAATCCCCATCACAATGTTGTTACACGGATGTCGTTACCTGTTTCCATTGTTGACTTCCAAGTGGCGTCATTTTTAAATTTTTCCATCAACAAAGCCAAACGAGGGCTTGTGTTTTTTTTTTTTTGCGGCACAAGTTGTAATCAGGGCCGGTTCTGCCTATAGACAAAATAGGCAGCTGCCTAGAGCGCCCCCTACTATAATAACACGGCATTGTTCAGCCTGCTGGAGGAGCGCAGCGCCACTTCCGAGGCAGACAGGGGCGATCACTAAGGTCAGATCCGTCCAACATCGCGCGCGCCTCCATACTTTCGCCTAGGGTGGCAAAAATCCTTGCACCAGACCTGGTTGTACTTATTTAATGCCGCCATTTCGGGGTTTATATAGATCGTATCCCCTTAACGACGCAGGACGTATAGTTACGGCTCCCGTGGGTCCTGGTTGCTGATAGCGGACATTGCCGATCGGGCTTATGTTCGGCATTAACCCTTTAGGCGCCGCAATCAAAGTTGATCGCAGCATCTAAAACAGGAGACAACAGTTGCCGGTTAGCTCAGTGGACTGTTCTGGTCCCGAACAGCTGAGAGGACAGCGGGAGGCTTCTTACCACCTTGCTTCCCGCCGACAGATCGGCACTTTTTTTTTTCTGGTTCGGCCATTAATGTTGTGGTGAAATGATTGTACGGGGTCTCCTGTATGGGGCCCCGGCTCGCTGGCCAGATAGCGCGTGTTGACCACCACACGAAGTGGCGACCAACCACACGAAGTGGCGACCTGCCGTAGAGTTGTATTGAGGGGGCGTGTCACCCGCCACTTCATGCAGTGGTCAACACGCCCCCTTTCCGTGGGCTGCCAGGGCTCCGTACAGGAGATCACGGGGGGCCCCAACGGTCGGACCCCCCCCGCGATCTGAAACTTATCCCCTATCCTTAGGATAGGGGATAAGCTTTTCACCACTGGACTACTCCTTTAGAGAGGTAACGGGAGCTTGTGACATCATAGCCCCGCCCCCTCATGGCGTCACACCCCGTCCCCTCAATGCAAGTCTATGGGAAGGAGCGTGACAGCCATCAACCCCTTCCCATAGACTTGCATTGAGGGGACGGGTGTGACATCATCAGGGGGTGGGGCTATGACATCATGAGCTCCCGGCGCCAGCTCCAGCGTACAGAACAGTTTGTTCCAAACGCTGAGCAGTGGAGTACTCCTTTAAGGGGTTATTGTTAAATTTTTATTTAACTTTTTTTTTTTTTGCTGGTCAAATGGAACAAACGTGATTTTGTTATAATTTTTTTTTGCATCGTCAATTTACGATACCAAAACTATATAGTTTTTTTTTATTACATTGCCGTAATAGAAACATTTAAAGAAAAACATATAATTAGTGTTGCTGTGTGACATGATCCATTACTTTCTTATTTCCCGCCTAATGGCGCTATGTTAGTGAGGATTAGTCCTGCCGTCCTTTGATGCAGACGTTGTTTGCTTTATTGATCGCCTCCCCCCCTATAATGACCAGTGACTAAGTCAGAGTATGTGCATCATGGGAGTCATAATAATAATATGACCGTCTTACCTGTAATTCCCTGATTATTGAGCTGAGGCTGGGGTAATGGAGGGCTGCAGCGTTAATGGGGGGCTCCAGATTTAATGGGGGGCTAAAACTTTAATGGGGGGCTCCAGATTTAAAGGGGGCTCCTGCTTTAATGGGGGGCTCCTGCTTTAATGGGGGGCTCCTGCTTTAATGGGGGGCTCCTGCTTTAATGGGGGGCTCCAGCTTTAATAGAGGGCTCCAGCCTGAAGCTTCTGATTGTCCGGGTGACTTGTTCCTTTCTGCATTTTATTCATATATATTACTAACAATAGTTTCCATCGCTGCAGCTGAGATATCATTGGACATAGTTCACCGACTGCTCTCAGCACATTCATCTATAATTCAGACTATTTGTAAAAGGTTTTAGAAGCATTTTCTAATGTAAAATTGATTGAATTCTAAACCGCATCTTCCTCTGGAGCGTCATGGAAGCAGCTGCCAGCTGTAATGTCCCCATTGTGTATCATTGCGTCTTCTCCGCGCTTAGAACATCAGAAAAACAGCCGTGTGATGGAGGGGCGACAGCGGGAGACACGACCACGACTAATCCTGCACCATATAGACAAGACTACTGGGGGGAGACAGGACCACGACTAATCCTGCACCTCATAGACCAGACTACTGGGGGGAAACACGACCACGACTAATCCTGCACCTCATAGACAAGACCACTGGGGGGAGACACAACCATGACTAATCCTGCACCATATAGACAAGACTACTGGGGGGAGACAGGACCACGACTAATCCTGCACCTCATAGACCAGACTACTGGGGGGAAACACGACCACGACTAATCCTGCACCTCATAGACAAGACCACTGGGGGGAGACACAACCATGACTAATCCTGCACCATATAGACAAGACTACTGGGGGGAAACACGATTACGACTAATCCTGCACCTCATAGACAAGACCACTGGGGGGAGACACAACCATGACTAATCCTGCACCATATAGACAAGACTACTGGGGGGAGACACGACCACGACTAATCCTGCACCTCATAGACCAGACTACTGGGGGGAAACACGACCACGACTAATCCTGCACCTCATAGACAAGACCACTGGGGGGAGACACAACCATGACTAATCCTGCACCATATAGACAAGACTACTGGGGGGAGACACGACCACGACTAATCCTGCACCTCATAGACAAGACCACTGGGGGGAGACACAACCATGACTAATCCTGCACCTCATAGACAAGACTACTGGGGGGAGACACGACCACGACTAATCCTGCACCTCATAGACCAGACTACTGGGGGGAGACACGACCACGACTAATCCTGCACCTCATAGACCAGACTACTGGGGGGAGACACGACCACGACTAATCCTGCACCTCATAGACCAGACTACTGGGGGGAGACACGACCACGACTAATCCTGCACCTCATAGACAAGACTACTGGGGGGAGACACAACCATGACTAATCCTGCACCTCATAGACAAGACTACTGGGGGGAGACATGACCACGACTAATCCTGCACCATATAGATAAGACCACTGGGGGGAGACACGACCACGACTAATCCTGCACCTCATAGACAAGATCACTGGGGGGAGACACAACCATGACTAATCCTGCACCTCATAGACAAGACTACTGGGGGGAGACATGACCACGACTAATCCTGCACCATATAGATAAGACTACTGGGGGGAGACACGACCATGACTAATTCTGCACCATATAGACAAGACTACTGGGGGGAGACACGACCACGACTAATTCTGCACCTCATAGACCAGACTACTGGGGGGAGACACGACCACGACTAATCCTGCACCTCATAGACAAGACCACTGGGGGGAGACACGACCATGACTAATCCTGCACCTCATAGACCAGACTACTGGGGGGAGACACGACCATGACTAATCCTGCACCATATAGACAAGACTACTGGGGGGAGACACGACCACGACTAATCCTGCACCTCATAGACCAGACTACTGGGGGGAGACACGACCACGACTAATCCTGCACCTCATAGACCAGACTACTGGGGGGAGACACGACCACGACTAATCCTGCACCTCATAGACCAGACTACTGGGGGGAGACATGACCACGACTAATCCTGCACCTCATAGACAAGACCACTGGGGGGAGACACAACCATGACTAATCCTGCACCTCATAGACAAGACTACTGGGGGGAGACACGACCACGACTAATCCTGCACCATATAGATAAGACTACTGGGGGGAGACACGACCATGACTAATTCTGCACCATATAGATAAGACTACTGGGGGGAGACACGACCATGACTAATCCTGCACCATATAGATAAGACCACTGGGGGGAGACACGACCACGACTAATCCTGCACCTCATAGACAAGACCACTGGGGGGAGACACGACCATGACTAATTCTGCACCATATAGACAAGACCACTGGGGGGAGACACGACCACGACTAATCCTGCACCTCATAGACCAGACTACTGGGGGGAGACACGACCACGACTAATCCTGCACCTCATAGACAAGACCACTGGGGGGAGACACGACCATGACTAATCCTGCACCTCATAGACCAGACTACTGGGGGGAGACACGACCACGACTAATTCTGCACCTCATAGACCAGACTACTGGGGGGAGACACGACCACGACTAATCCTGCACCTCATAGACAAGACCACTGGGGGGAGACACGACCATGACTAATCCTGCACCTCATAGACAAGACCACTGGGGGGAGACACGACCACGACTAATCCTGCACCTCATAGACAAGACCACTGGGGGGAGACACGACCATGACTAATCCTGCACCATATAGACAAGACTACTGGGGGGAGACACGACCACGACTAATCCTGCACCATATAGACAAGACCACTGGGGGGAGACACGACCACCACTAATCCTGCACATCATAGACAAGATTACTGGGGGGGAGACACGACCATGACTAATCCTGCACCTCATAGACAAGACCACTGGGGGGAGACACGACCACGACTTATCCTGCACCTCATAGACAAGACCACTGGGGGGAGACACGACCACAACTAATCCTGCACCTCACAGACAAGACTGCTGGGGGGAGACACAACCATGACTAATCCTGCACCATATAGACAAGACCACTGGGGGGATACACGACCACGACTAATCCTGCACCTCATAGACAAGACCACTGGGGGGTGACACAACCATGACTAATCCTGCACCATATAGACAAGACCACTGGGGGGAGACACGACCACGACTAATCCTGCACCTCACAGACAAGACTACTGGGGGGGAGACACGACTACGACTAATCCTGCACCTCATAGACAAGACCACTGGGGGGAGACACGACCATGACTAATCCTGCACCTCATAGACAAGACCACTGGGGGGAGACACAACCACGACTAATCCTGCACCTCATAGACAAGACCACTGGGGGGAGACACGACCATGACTAATCCTGCACCTCATAGACCAGACCACTGGGGGGAGACACAACCATGACTAATCCTGCACCTCATAGACCAGACTACTGGGGGGAGACACGACCACGACTAATTCTGCACCTCATAGACCAGACCACTGGGAGGAGACACGACCATGACTAATTCTGCACCATATAGACAAGACCACTGGGGGAAGACACGACCACGACTAATCCTGCACCTCATAAACCAGACCACTGGGAGGAGACACGACCATGACTAATCCTGCACCTCATAGACAAGACCACTGGGAGGAGACACGACCATGACTAATTCTGCACCATATAGACAAGACCACTGGGGGAAGACACGACCCCGACTAATCCTGCACCTCACAGACAAGACTACTGGGGGGAGACACGACCACGACTAATCCTGCACCTCATAGACAAGACTACTGGGGGGAGACACGACCACGACTAATCCTGCACCTCATAGACAAGACTACTGGGGGGGGGAGACACGACCACGACTAATCCTGCACCATATAGACAAGACTGCTGGGGGGAGACAAGACCACGACTAATCCTGCACCTCATAGACAAGACCACTGGGGGGAGACACAACCACGACTAATCCTGAACCTCATAGACAAGACCACTGGGGGGAGACACGACCATAACTCCTAATCCTAAACCATAACTCCTAACCCTAAACCTCACAGTCAAGACCACTGGGAGGAGACATGGCCATAACTCCTAATCCTGAATATTGTGGACAATACCACTGGGGGGGGGGGGGGGGGGGGGAGACATGACCATAACTTCTAATCCTGAACCTCGTAGACAAGACCACTGGGGGGGAGGGAGACATGACCATAACTTCTAATCCTGAACCTCGTAGACAAGACCACTGGGGGGGAGGGAGACATGACCATAACTTCTAATCCTGAACCTCGTAGACAAGACCACTGGGGGGAGGGAGACATGACCATAACTTCTAATCCTGAACCACTGGCAGTAGATGCTCCCAGATGTTACTTTACCAGTCGGTGGACATTTGTTAGGACTACATTTACTGCCACTATTCTTCACTTATAATAGGATGAGCAGAACAATCCAGAGAAAAACAGCTGAGACTTTCCAGCTTCTAGTTTTATTTGCTTTTAAAGGGGTACTCCGGTGGGGAAAAAAAATGTCTGAGGTTGTAACAGAAAAGAAATCCCAAAAGAAAAGGCGCAGTTCATAAAACCCTTCTATATATGTGTATTGCTAAAGTCAGCGGATTGCAACTCAAAATCAGCAGAAATGTGTAAACCAAAAGGCGCAAAAAAGGTACAAATAAACCCCGCTTGCGCCTTGTTTGATCCTTTTCTAGACACAAAGACAATGATAAATGTCGGCCAGTATCTTTGTCAGTGACAAATCCGCTGGGACTTCTGAGGACCCTCTTGTGATGATCAGGTTCTCTAGGTCTGGTCATGTAAGGCTCCATATTACCTTCAGCTGTTGTCCAGACAGGACGATGATCATCCACAATGATATGGTGCAGCCCGAGCGCCGTCTCCCGGCTATTCTTCGGGAATCACTATGGAAACTGATGTTCTGCTCCTATGAAAAGATAAGTATAAACTTCTTCTTGTTATTAGGGCTGTGAAAGAGCAGAATATATGAGCCCAGAAGGATATCGGGACTGACAATCTGCATGAGACCTCTTCATGTACGGCACTGTCTACTGTGGAAAAAGATTTGATTTCCTGCACCTTCCCCATGACAACACTTCCTGCACCTTACCCATGATAACACTTCCTGCACCTTCCCCATGATAACACTTCCTGCACCTTCCCCATGATAACACTTCCTGCCCCTTCCCCATGATAACACTTCCTGCACCTTCCCCATGATAACACTTCCTGCACCTTCCCCATGATAACACTTCCTGCACCTTCCCCATGACAACACTTCCTACACCTTCCCCATGTCAACAATTCCTGCACCTTCCCCATAACAACACTTCCTGCACCTTCCCCATGTCAACACTTCCAGCCCTTTCCCCATGACAACATTTCCTGTCCCGCTGTCCGGTATCATTGTAATTACTATAAGATTTTTTATTTTATTTCCCTATTTGCAACAGAAAGAAGAAGGCTGGGTTCTGACTTGTAGCCATATTGTTCTATGTCCCAATTATAACACTAACCAGATGTTTTGGAGACACAGACTGTAGATCCTGTAGACGGGTGACAAATGAAATTAGTGGGCAAATTATTTAGCCCTCTATGTAAAATGTACAAATAGTAGCAACTTTGTTATAGCCGCTGCCCCCTTACAATGGGATCTTCAGACCAGTGACCATAGAGAGCAGCATAAATATAGGGTTCCGGTACATGGGGAATGGTGCGACTGAGAAACAACATCCAGAGATAGGGGTCAGAAATAACTCTTCACCAAAAGAGAACAGAGGAGCAATCAGGAAACTACAGTCAGATGGATCCAGACCTCTATAAAGAAACATGGCCTGGTCAGATGGATCCAGATCTCTATAGAGAAACATGTCCTGGTCAGATGGATCCAGATCTCTATAGAGAAACATGGCCTGGTCAGATGGATCCAGATCTCTATAGAGAAACATGGCCTGGTCAGATGGATCCAGATCTCTATAGAGAAACATGGCCACGTCAGATGGATCCAGATCTCTATAGAGAAACATGGCCTGGTCAGATGGATCCAGATCTCTATAGAGAAACATGGCCTGGTCAGATGGATCCAGGTCTCTATAGAGAAACATGTCCTGGTCAGATGGATCCAGATCTCTATAGAGAAACATGTCCTGGTCAGATGGATCCAGGTCTCTATAGAGAAACATGGCCTGGTCAGATGGATCCAGATCTCTATAGAGAAACATGGCCTGGTCAGATGGATCCAGATCTCTATAAAGAAACATGTCCTGGTCAGATGGATCCAGATCTCTATAAAGAAACATGTCCTGGTCAGATGGATCCAGATCTCTATAGAGAAACATGACCTGGTCAGATTGATCCAGATCTCTATAGAAAAATATGGCCTGGTCAGATGGATCCAGATCTCTATAGAGAAACATGTCCTGGTCAGATGGATCCAGATCTCTATAGAGAAACATGGTCTGGTCAGATGGATCCAGATCTCTATAGAGAAACATGGCCTGATCAGATGGATCCAGATCTCTATAGAGAAACATGGCCTGGTCAGATGGATCCAGATCTCTATAGAGAAACATGACCCGGTCAGATGGATCCAGATCTCTATAGAGAAACATGTCCTGGTCAGATGGATCCAGATCTCTATAGAGAAACATGTCCTGGTCAGATGGATCCAGATCTCTATAGAGAAACATGTCCTGGTCAGATGGATCCAGATCTCTATAGAGAAACATGGCCTGGTCAGATGGATCCAGATCTCTATAGAGAAACATGTCCTGGTCAGATTGATCCAGATCTCTATAGAGAAACATGGCCTGGTCAGATGGATCCAGATCTCTATAGAGAAACATGTCCTGGTCAGATGGATCCAGATCTCTATAGAGAAACATGGTCTGGTCAGATGGATCCAGATCTCTATAGAGAAACATGGCCTGATCAGATGGATCCAGATCTCTATAGAGAAACATGGCCTGGTCAGATGGATCCAGATCTCTATAGAGAAACATGACCCGGTCAGATGGATCCAGATCTCTATAGAGAAACATGTCCTGGTCAGATGGATCCAGATCTCTATAGAGAAACATGTCCTGGTCAGATGGATCCAGATCTCTATAAAGAAACATGGCCTGGTCAGAAGGATCCAGATCTCTATAAAGAAACATGTCCTGGTCAGATGGATCCAGATCTCTATAAAGAAACATGGCCTGGTCAGATGGATCCAGATCTCTATAGAGAAACATGTCCTGGTCAGATGGATCCAGATCTCTATAGAGACACATATCCTGGTGAGATGGATCCAGATCTCTATAAAGAAACATGGCCTGGTCAGATGGATCCAGATCTCTATAAAGAAACATGGCCTGGTCAGATGGATCCAGATCTCTATAAAGAAACATGGCCTGGTCAGATGGATCCAGATCTCTATAAAGAAACATGGCCTGGTCAGATGGATCCAGATCTCTATAGAGAAACATGTCCTAATCAGATGGATCCAGATCTCTATAGAGAAACATGTCCTGGTCAGATGGATCCAGATCTCTGTGGAGAAACATGGCCTGGTCAGATGGATCCCGATCTCTATAGAGAAACATGACCTGGTCAGATGGATCCAGATCTATATAGAGAAACATGTCCTGGTCAGATGGATCCAGATCTCTATAGAGAAACATGACCTGGTCAGATGGATCCAGATCTATAGAGAAATATTTCCTGATCAGATGGATCCAGATCTCTATAGAGAAACATGGCCTGGTCAGATGGATCCAGATCTATAGAGAAACATGTCCTGATCAGATGGATCCAGATCTCTACAGAGAAACATGGCCTGGTCAGATGGATCCAGATCTCTAAAGAGAAACATGGCCTGGTCAGATGGATCCAGATCTCTATAGAGAAACATGGCCTGGTCAGATGGATCCAGATCTCTATAGAGAAACATGTTCTGGTCAGATGGATCCAGATCTCTATAGAGAAACATGGCCTGGTCAGATGGATCCAGATTACTATAGAGAAACATGGCCTGGTCAGATGGATCCAGATCTCTATAGAGAAACATGTCCTGGTCAGATGGATCCAGATCTCTATAGAGATACATGATCTGGTCAGATGGATCCAGATCTCTATAGAGAAACATGGCCTGGTCAGATGGATCCAGATCTCTATAGAGAATCATGGCCTGGTCAGATGGATCCAGATTACTATAGAGAAACATGGCCTGGTCAGATGGATCCAGATCTCTATAGAGATACATGATCTGGTCAGATGGATGCAGATCTCTGTGGAGAAACATGGCCTGGTCAGATGGATCCAGATCTCTATAGAGAAACATGTACTGGTCAGATGGATCCAGATCTCTATAGAGAAACATGGCCTGGTCAGATGGATCCAGATCTCTATAGAGAAACATGACCTGGCCAGATGGATCCAGATCTCTACAGAGAAACACGGCCTGGTCAGATGGATCCAGATCTCTATAGAGAAACATGACCTGGTCAGATGGATCCAGATCTCTATAGAGAAACATGGCCTGGTCAGATGGATCCAGATCTCTATAGAGAAACACGGTCTGGTCAGAAGGATCCAGATCTCTATAGAGAAACACGGTCTGGTCAGATGGATCCAGATCTCTATAGAGAAACATGTCCTGGTCAGATGGATCCAGATCTCTATAGAGAAACATGGCCTGGTCAGATGGTTCCAGATCTCTATAGAGAAACATGGCCTGGTCAGATGGATCCAGATCTCTATAGAGAAACATGGCCTGGTCAGATGGATCCAGATCTCTACAGAGAAACATGGTCTGGTCAGATGGATCCAGATCTCTATAGAGAAACATGTCCTGGTCAGATGGATCCAGATGTCTATAGAGAAACATGGCCTGGTCAGATGGATCCAGATCTCTGTAGAGAAACATGACCTGGTCAGATGGATCCAGATCTCTATAGAGAAACATGACCTGGTCAGATGGATCCAGATCTCTATAGAGAAACATGGCCTGGTCAGATAGATCCAGATCTCTATAGAGAAACATGGCCTGGTCAGATGGATCCAGATCTCTATAGAGAAACATGGCCTGGTCAGATGGATCCAGATCTCTATAGAGAAACATGTCCTGGTCAGATGGATCCAGATCTCTATAGAGAAACATGTCCCGGTCAGATGGATCCAGATCTCTATAGAGAAACATCGCCTGGTCAGATGGATCCAGATCTCTATAGAGAAACATGCCCTGGTCAGATGGATCCAGATCTCTATAGAGAAACATGACCTGGTCAGATGGATCCGGATCTCTAAAGAAACATGACCTGGTCAGATGGACCTAGATGGGAGTAGTGGACGAAAAAAGTGCTGCTGTACCGAATGCCATAACTGGTCCAGCGTACTAGATAGGCTCTAATAAAGGAGACATTCAGCGAATATATAGGATACATATGTGTCACACATTTTCACACCAGAGTCTTTGGTTGCTACTGTGTTCCTAACATCAATGGGCCACCACAAATATGTCAGGGCAGCTCTGGTTCTATGCAACATATGGATAAAGTTAGTTTCTACCAATAAAGCTATACCAAAGTGATATTATTTTGTAAGCCATGCACCACACTATCCTCCTATTGACACAGCTCAGGGGCACTATCCTACAGGCACAGCGAGGGGTCTCTAGCCTCCTATAGGCACAGTTTAGGGTTCCTGTTCTCCTATAGGCAAAGCTCAGGGTCGCTTTCCTTCTCTAGGAAAAGCCTAGGGTCTCTATCCTCCTATAGGCAAAGCTTGGGGTCTCTAATCTCGTATAGGCACAGTGAGGGGTCTTTATGCTCCTACAGGAAAAGCTCAGGGGCTCTATCCTCCTAAAGGCAAAGCTCAATGGCTCTATCCTCCTATATGCATAGCTCAGGGGCTCTATCCTCCTATAGGCACAGCACAGGGGCTCTATCCTCCTATAGGCACAGCACAGGGGCTCTATCCTCCTATAGGCAAAGCTCAAGGGCTCTATCCTCCTATAGGCACTGTTCAGGAGCTCTAGCCTCCTATAGACAAAGTCAATGACTCTATTCTCCAGTAGGCACAGCTCAGGAGCTCTATCCTCCTAAAGGCAAAGCTCAATGGTTCTATCCTCCTGTAGGCGTAGCTCAGGGGCTCTGTCCTCCTATAGGTACAGCACAGGGGTTCTATCCTCCTATAGGCACAGCACAGGGGCTCTATCCTCCTATGGGCACAGCTCAATGGCTCTATCCTCCTATAGGCACAGCTCAATGGCTCTATCCTCCTATAGGCACAGTTCAGAGGGTTCTATACTCCTATAGGCACAATCCAATGGCTCTATCCTCCTATAGGCAAAGCTCAATGACTCTATCCTGCTATAGGCATAGCTCAGGGGCTCTATCCTCCTACAGGCAAAGCACAGGGGCTCTTTCCTCCTATAGGCACAGTTCAGGAGCTCTATCCACCTATAGGCACAGCTCAAGGGCTCTATCCTCCTATAGGCACAGCTCAGGAGCTCTATCCACCTATAGGCAAAGCTCAATGGCTCTATCCTCCTATAGGCATAGCTCAGGGGCTCTTTCCTCCTATAGGCACAGCACATCGGCTCTATCCTCCTATAGGCACAGCACAGGGGCTCTATCCTCCTATAGGCACAGCACAGGGGCTCTATCCTCCTATAGGCATAGCTCAGGGGATCTATCCTCCTATAGGCACAGCTCAGGAGCTCTATCCTCCTATAGGCACAGCTCAAGGGCTCTATCCTCCTATAGGCACAGCTCAGGGGCTCTATCCTCCTATAGGCACAGCTCAGGGGCTCTATCCTCCTATAGGCACAGTTCAGGGGCTCTATCCTCCTATAGGCACAGCTCAGGTGCTCTATCCTCCTATAGGCAAAGCTCAGGGGCTCTGTCCTCCTATAGGCACAGTTCAGGGGCTCTATCCTCCAATAGGCAAAGCTCAGGGGCTCTATCCTCCTATAGGCACAGCACAGGGGCTCTATCCTCCTATAGGCACAGCTCAAGGGATCTATCCTCCTATAGGCACAGCTCAGGGGCTCTATCCTCCTATAGGAACAGTTCAGGGGCTCTAACCTCCTATAGGCACAGCTCAGGGGCTCTATCCTCCTTTAGACACAGTTCAGGGGCTCTAACCTCCTATAGCACAGCTCAGAGGTCTCTATCCTCCTACAGGCACAGCTCAGGGGCTCTATCCTCCGAAAGGCACAACTCAGGGGCTCTATCCTCCTATAGGCACAGCTCAATTGCTCTATCCTCCTATAAGCACAGTAAGGGGGTTCTTTCCTTCTGTAGGCACAGCAAGGGGTATTATCCTTCTATAGGCACAGCAAGGAGTATCTATCTTCCTATCGGCACAGCTCAGGGGGCTCTATCCTCCTATAGACCTATAGGGACACATGTAGGGGGCTTTATTTTCATATATGTACTTATGCCTTAATGGGGCTCTATCCTCCTTTATGTAATTACACCTGTAGGGGGCTCTAACCTCCTGTATGTAATTACACCTGTAGGGGGCTCTATCCTCTTATATGTAATGACACCTGTAAGGGGCTCTATCCTCTATATGTAATGGCACCTGTAGGGGGCTATATCCTCTTATATGTAATTACACCTGCAGGGGGCTCTATCCTCCTATATGTAATTACACCTGTAGGGGGCTCTACCCTCCTATATGTAATTACACCTGTGGGGGGCTCTATCCTCTTATATATAATTATACCTGTAGGGGGCTCTATCCTCTTATATGTAATTACACCTGTAGGGGGCTCTATCCTCTTATATGTAATGACATCTGTAGGGGGCTCTATCCTCTTATGTAAAATGACACCGGTAGGTGGCGCTATCCTCTTATATGTAATTACACCTGTAGGGGGCTCTATCCTCTTATATGTAATTACACCTGTAGGGGGCTCTATCCTCTTATATGTAATGACACCTGTAGGGGGCTCTATCCTCTATATGTAATTACACCTGTAGGGGGCTCTATCCTCTTATGTATAATTACATCTGTAGGGGGCTCTATCCTCTTATGTATAATTACACCTGTAGGGGGCTCTATCCTCTTATGTATAATTACACCTGTAGGGGGCTCTATCCTCTTATGTATAATTACACCTGTAGGGGGCTCTATCCTCTTATATATAATTACAACTGTAGGGGGCTCTATCCTCTTATATGTAATTACACCTGTAGGGGGCTCTATCCTCTTATATATAATTATACCTGTAGGGGGCTCTATCCTCTTATATGTAATTACACCTGTAGGGGGCTCTATCCTCTTATGTATAATGACACCTGTAGGTGGCGCTATCCTCTTATATGTAATTACACCTGTAGGGGGCTCTATCCTCTTATATGTAATTACACCTGTAGGGGGCTCTATCCTCTTATATGTAATGACACCTGTAGGGGGCTCTATCCTCTTATATATAATTACACCTGTAGGGGGCTCTATCCTCTTATTTGTAATTACACCTGTAGGGGGATTTATCCTCTTATATGTAATTACACCTGTAGGGGGCTCTATCCTCTTATATGTAATTACACCTATAGGGGGCTTTATCCTCTTATATATAATTACACATGTAGGGGTCTCTATCCTATTATATGTAATTACACCTGTAGGGGGCTCTATCCTCTTATATGTAATTACACCTGTAGGGGGCTCTATCCTCTTATATGTAATTACACCTGTAGGGGGCTCTATCCTCTTATATGTAATTACACCTGTAGGGGGCTCTATCCTCTTATATGTAATTACACCTGTAGGGGGCTCTATCCTCTTATATGTAATTACACCTGTAGGGGGCTCTATATTCTTATATGTAATTACACCTGTAGGAGGCTCTATCCTCTTATATATAATTACAACTGTAGGGGGCTCTATCCTCTTATATGTAATTACACCTGTAGGGGGCTCTATCCTCTTATATATAATTACACCTGTAGGGGGCTCTATCCTCTTATATGTAATTACACCTGTAGGGGGCTCTATCCTCTTATGTATAATGACACCTGTAGGTGGCGCTATCCTCTTATATGTAATTACACCTGTAGGGGGCTCTATCCTCTTATATGTAATTATACCTGTAGGGGGCTCTATCCTCTTATATGTAATTACACCTGTAGGGGGCTCTATCCTCCTATATGTAATTATCCCTGTAGGGGGCTCTATCCTCTTATATATAATTACACCTGTAGGAGGCTCTATCCTCTTATATATAATTACAACTGTAGGGGGCTCTATCCTCTTATATGTAATTACACATGTAGGGGTCTCTATCCTATTATATGTAATTACACCTGTAGGGGGCTTTATCCTCTTATATGTAATTACACCTGTAGGGGGCTCTATCCTCTTATATGTAATTACACCTGTAGGGGGCTCTATCCTCTTATATGTAATTACACCTGTAGGGGGCTCTATCCTCTTATATGTAATTATACCTGTAGGGGGCTCTATATTCTTATATGTAATTACACCTGTAGGAGGCTCTATATTCTTATATGTAATGACACCTGTAGGGGGCTCTATCCTCTTATATGTAATTACACCTGTAGGGGGCTCTATCCTCTTATATATAATTACAACTATAGGGGGCTCTATCCTCTTATATGTAATTACACCTGTAGGGGGCTCTATCCTCTTATATATAATTACACCTGTAGGGGGCTCTATCCTCTTATATGTAATTATACCTGTAGGGGGCTCTATATTCTTATATGTAATTACACCTGTAGGGGGCTCTATATTCTTATCTGTAATTACACCTGTAGGAGGCTCTATCCTCTTATATATAATTACAACTGTAGGGGGCTCTATCCTCTTATATGTAATTACACCTGTAGGGGGCTCTATCCTCTTATATATAATTACACCTGTAGGGGGCTCTATCCTCTTATATGTAATTACACCTGTAGGGGGCTCTATCCTCTTATGTATAATGACACCTGTAGGTGGCGCTATCCTCTTATATGTAATTACACCTGTAGGGGGCTCTATCCTCTTATATGTAATTACACCTGTAGGGGGCTCTATCCTCTTATATGTAATGACACCTGTAGGGGGCTCTATCCTCTTATATATAATTACACCTGTAGGGGGCTCTATCCTCTTATTTGTAATTACACCTGTAGGGGGATTTATCCTCTTATATGTAATTACACCTGTAGGGGGCTCTATCCTCTTATATGTAATTACACCTATAGGGGGCTTTATCCTCTTATATATAATTACACATGTAGGGGTCTCTATCCTATTATATGTAATTACACCTGTAGGGGGCTCTATCCTCTTATATGTAATTACACCTGTAGGGGGCTCTATCCTCTTATGTATAATGACACCTGTAGGTGGCGCTATCCTCTTATATGTAATTACACCTGTAGGGGGCTCTATCCTCTTATATGTAATTATACCTGTAGGGGGCTCTATCCTCTTATATGTAATTACACCTGTAGGGGGCTCTATCCTCCTATATGTAATTATCCCTGTAGGGGGCTCTATCCTCTTATATATAATTACACCAGTAGGGGGCTCTATCCTCTTATATGTAATTACACCTGTAGGGGGCTCTATCCTCTTATATGTAATGACACCTGTAGGGGGCTCTATCCTCTTATATGTAATTACACCTGTAGGGGGCTCTATCCTCTTATATATAATTACACCTGTAGGGGGCTCTATCCTCTTATATGTAATTACACCTGTAGGGGGCTCTATCCTCTTATATGTAATGACACCTGTAGGGGGCTCTATCCTCTTATATATAATTACACCTGTAGGGGGCTCTATCCTCTTATATGTAATTACACCTGTAGGGGGCTCTATCCTCTTATATGTAATGACACCTGTAGGGGGCTCTATCCTCTTATTTGTAATTACACCTGTAGGGGGATTTATCCTCTTATATGTAATTACACCTGTAGGGGTCTCTATCCTCTTATATGTAATTACACCTGTAGGGGGCTTTATCCTCTTATATATAATTACACATGTAGGGGTCTCTATCCTATTATATGTAATTACACCTGTAGGGGGCTCTATCCTCTTATATGTAATTACACCTGTAGGGGGCTCTATCCTCTTATATGTAATTACACCTGTAGGGGGCTCTATCCTCTTATATGTAATTACACCTGTAGGGGGCTCTATCCTCTTATATGTAATTACACCTGTAGGGGGCTCTATCCTCTTATATGTAATTACACCTGTAGGAGGCTCTATCCTCTTATATATAATTACAACTGTAGGGGGCTCTATCCTCTTATATGTAATTACACCTGTAGGGGGCTCTATCCTCTTATATGTAATTACACCTGTAGGGGGCTCTATCCTCTTATATGTAATTACACCTGTAGGGGGCTCTATCCTCTTATATGTAATTACACCTGTAGGGGGCTCTATATTCTTATATGTAATTACACCTGTAGGAGGCTCTATCCTCTTATATATAATTACAACTGTAGGGGGCTCTATCCTCTCATATGTAATTACACCTGTAGGGGGCTCTATCCTCTTATATGTAATTACACCTGTAGGGGGCTCTATCCTCTTATGTATAATGACACCTGTAGGTGGCGCTATCCTCTTATATGTAATTACACCTGTAGGGGGCTCTATCCTCTTATATGTAATTATACCTGTAGGGGGCTCTATCCTCTTATATGTAATTACACCTGTAGGGGGCTCTATCCTCCTATATGTAATTACACCTGTAGGGGGCTCTATCCTCTTATATATAATTACACCTGTAGGGGGCTCTATCCTCTTATATGTAATTACACCTGTAGGGGGCTCTATCTTCTTATATAAAATTACACCTGTAGGGGGCTCTATCCTCCTATATATAATTACACCTGTAGGGGGCTCTATATTCTTATATGTAATTACACCTGTAGGGGGCTCTATCCTCTTATATATAATTACAACTGTAGGGGGCTCTATCCTCTTATATGTAATTACACCTGTAGGGGGCTCTATCCTCTTATATATAATTACACCTGTAGGGGGCTCTATCCTCTTATATGTAATTACACCTGTAGGGGGCTCTATATTCTTATATGTAATTACACCTGTAGGAGGCTCTATCCTCTTATATATAATTACAACTGTAGGGGGCTCTATCCTCTCATATGTAATTACACCTGTAGGGGGCTCTATCCTCTTATATGTAATTACACCTGTAGGGGGCTCTATCCTCTCATATGTAATTACACCTGTAGGGGGCTCTATCCTCTTATATGTAATTACACCTGTAGGGGGCTCTATCCTCTTATGTATAATGACACCTGTAGGTGGCGCTATCCTCTTATATGTAATTACACCTGTAGGGGGCTCTATCCTCTTATATGTAATTATACCTGTAGGGGGCTCTATCCTCTTATATGTAATTACACCTGTAGGGGGCTCTATCCTCCTATATGTAATTACACCTGTAGGGGGCTCTATCCTCTTATATATAATTACACCTGTAGGGGGCTCTATCCTCTTATATGTAATTACACCTGTAGGGGGCTCTATCTTCTTATATAAAATTACACCTGTAGGGGGCTCTATCCTCTTATATGTAATTACACCTGTAGGGGGCTCTATCCTCTTATATGTAATTACACCTGTAGGGGGCTCTATCCTCTTATATGTAATTACACCTGTAGGGGGCTCTATCCTCTTACATGTAATTACACCTGTAGGGGGCTCTATCCTCTTATATATAATTACACCTGTAGGGGGCTCTATCCTCTTATATGTAATTACACCTGTAGGGGGCTCTATCCTCTTATATGTAATTACACCTGTAGGGGGCTCTATCCTCTTATATGTAATTACACCTGTAGGGGGCTCTATCCTCTTATATATAATTACACCTGTAGGGGGCTCTATCCTCTTATATGTAATTACACCTGTAGGGGGCTCTATCCTCTTATATATAATTACACCTGTAGGTGGCGCTATCCTCTTATATGTAATTACACCTGTAGGGGGCTCTATCCTCTTATATGTAATTACACCTGTAGGGGGCTCTATCCTCTTTTATGTAATTACACCTGTAGGGGGCTCTATCCTCTTATATGTAATTATACCTGTAGGGGGCTCTATCCTCTTATATGTAATTACACCTGTAAGGGTCTCTATCCTCTTATATGTAATTACACCTGTAAGGGTCTCTATCCTCTTATATGTAATTACACCTGTAGGGGGCTCCACCCTCCTATATGTAATTACACCTGTAGGGGGCTCTATCCTCTTATATATAATTACACCTGTAGGGGGCTTTATCCTCTTATATGTAATTATACCTGTAGGGGGCTCTATCCTCTTATATGTAATTACACCTGTAAGGGTCTCTATCCTCTTATATGTAATTACACCTGTAGGGGGCTCTATCCTCTTATATGTAATTACACCTGTAGGGGGCTCCACCCTCCTATATGTAATTACACCTGTAGGGGGCTCCACCCTCCTATATATAATTACACCTGTAGGGGGCTCTATCCTCTTATATGTAATTACACCTGTAGGGGGCTCTATCCTCTTATATATAATTACACCTGTAGGGGGCTCTATCCTCTTATATGTAATTACACCTGTAGGAGGCTCTATCCTCTTATATATAATTACACCTGTAGGGGGCTCTATCCTCTTATATGTAATAACACCTGTAGGGGGCTCTATCCTCTTATATGTAATTACACCTGTAGGGGTCTCTATCCTCTTATATGTAATTACACCTGTAGGGGGCTCTATCCTCTTATATGTAATAACACCTGTAGGGGGCTCTATCCTCTTATATATATAATTACAACTGTAGGGGGATTTATCCTCTTATATTTAATAACACCTGTAGGGGGCTCTATCCTCTTATATGTAATTACACCTGTAGAGGGACTATTTTTCCCTCCGCTCACTCTCAGCTCTATCACCGCCTGCGCCGCCCTTCCTGGATCTTTCGGTTGCTTGGTAACGAGAAGCGTTGTTTCACTTGGCATTTCCGGTCATGCGCAGCAGCCCTCGGTGAAGCCGGTGTGGAGGAGCGGAGAGGGCGGGCAGAGCTGTAGCGCCGCCTGCTGTCAGTGTGTGGCCGGTGTCAGTGTGGTCTTAGCCGGCGGTGGAGATGGATCCGGAGCCCAGCACCCCACCGTGTGTCCCCCCGTCTCCCGGCTGCCTCTCCCCGGGGCACAGCGCCCTGCTCTCCGCCCTCTCCCCGGACGCGCTCCGCTTTGATGAGGACGATGACCTGGAGGTGTTCAGTAAGGTACAAACTTTCCTCATCATGGAGGGAGGGGAAGCCTCAAACTACAAGTCCCAGCATGTCCTAAAGCTCGCTGTGCATGCTGGGAGTTGTAGTCTTGCAACATTTGTAGGAGTTAGAGAACTTTGCACTATTGATCCTTTAACTGCTGCAAAACTACAACTCCCAGCATGCCCGGACAGCCAGAGGCTGTCTGGGCATGCTGGGAGTTGTAGTTCTGCAGCTGCTGCTGAGTCACTGGTTCTGTGCTGATCATATGGTGACGAATCCTCAGCTGTGTGATGACCTCAGGTCCCTGACTGTACATGATGATGTGTCCTCTCCGCCATTGTGGTCTGTGGGGATGGGGGGGAGGACTTTAAGGCATCGGACCCCTATGATTCTGGTTGTGGGTGGTGACGCCACTTCCTGCGCCAATCACCCAATCAGCGTCACTCTCCTAATAGACGTCACCGTGATGTAAGACGCTTTTCACGCTGCGATACTTCATGTACGTATTTTCCGCCGTGATCGCCCTCCGCCTCCGAAATGTGTGAACCCGTACTAGGCAGAAGTCCGACATTTACCGTCACAGTGAAGGGGATTTGCCGAATATATAAAAAACAAAACCTGCGCAGGCGCTGAGCTCAGAATTTGTCGCGCCGGCTCTGCGGCACATTAATTGCAAATCTTTTTTGCGTTCGTCTATAGCGACAAGTCAAAATCCCAAATAAATCTGCTGATGAGGCGGAATTTACGATGTCGTAGCACTAGAGCCCCGTTCACACTACGGAAATCCTGCGCTGAATATCCACAAAGAGATTTGGCGCAGTTTCCGCCTCTATCTCTCCATGGGATTCCGCTGTTGGGTTCAGACGTCGTAAGTTTTCCGTAGCTGAGATTTTTTTTTTAATTATTTTTTCGCCAGAAGAATGCGCCGGAGATGACCCTGACTGCGCTGTAGTGGATTGGACGTTAAGCGCCAATTTTGGAGGAGTCCACTGCAAACGGGGGGGGGGGGGGGGGGGGCATATACACACTGCATATACTCCCCTCGGAATCCCAATAAATCGGCAGCACCGCGCACACTGCGGAAAATCCTGATTTCGGCGCATGCGTAAACAATTTACATGTTTCTGGTTGGAAATGCATTTCTGTCTATGGAGACAGTGGGATTCCGAGTTGTTCTACCGCCGGCAGGGTTTTTGCAAGAAAGAAGCAGCGTTTTCCTAATCCTGGAAAACCCTTTTAGTTATTTCTGCTCCAAAATCTGCAGCAGAAAATCCACAGCGAATTGTGACGATTTGTTGTTAAGATTCCACTTTTGGTTTTGAAGAGGATTATTGGTGGTGGTGTTGGTGTTTGGTGGTGTTGGTGTTGTTACTAATACTATTGTCATTTTATTAACCTCTTGGGGACACAGGCCGTACATCGTTTAGCAGACATCCCGTGACAACGCCTGGAGGGATCCTGAGACAGATCGGCGATTCCGGGTCAATCAGGTCCCCGGTGACCCGGAAAAGAAGGGTGATAGGTGGCGTCACGGACAGAAGCTATCACCCTTTAGTAGCAGGAGTGAGGTGGCACTGGTGCCACCTCACCATCGTCCTATTTAGTCGTCTGGACTCCTGCTGTGGGGGTGTCCTTAACGGAACCCTCTCCTTCCCTATTCCGGAGGGCGAGAGCGAGTTCCGGGAGTCAGTACCAGAGGCTGGGGCCCCTGATTCCCAGCATTGGCGGCGGGGTCGGGGCCCCAGGAGCGGAGTCAGCGGTGTGCGCAGCAGCAGGAGGTAAGGCTGTCAACAAAAGGGCATGCTGGGAGTTGTTATGCAACAGCAGAAGGCACAACTACAACTCCCAGCATGCCCTTTGGTAGTTTTTGCATGCTGGAGGTTCTAGTTATTCAACAGCTGGAGGCACATTTTTTCTATGAAAAAGTGTGCCTCTAGCTGTTGCATAACTACAACCTCCAGCATGCACTGACAGCCAAAGGACATGCTGGGAGTTGCAGTAGTATGCCTCCAGTTGTTGCAAAACTACAACTCCCAGCATGCCCTTTGGATGTTGTGCATGCTGGGAGTTATAGTTTTGCAACAGCTGGAGGCTCACTTGTTGGGAAACACTGAGTTAAGTAACAAACTCTCGGGGAGATTTATCAAAACCCGTCCAGAGGAAAAGTTGCTGAGTTGCCCATAGCAACCAATCAGATTGCTGCTTTCATTATTCACAGGCCTTTTCAATAATGAAAGAAGCGATCTGATTGGTTGCTATGGGAAACTCAGCAACTTTTCCTCTGGACGGGGGTTGATAAATCTCCCCCTGAGAGTTTGTTACTTAACTCAGTATTTCCCAACAAGTGAGCCTCCAGCTGTTGGAAAATTATAACTCCCAGCATGCACGACAGCCATAGGGCATGCTGGGAGTTGTAGTTTTGCAACATCTGGAGGTTTTCCCCCCAATATACAGGGTACCTTCACACGGTTGGGTTTACAGTGAGTTTCTCGCTGCAAGTTTGAGATGCAGCAAATTTTCCTCCGCAGCTAAAACTCCCAGCGGGAAACTCGCTGTAAACCCAACCATGTGAATGTACCCTAAAAACACTACACCTACACAAAATAAAGAGTAAAACACTACATATACCCCTACACAGTCGTCCCCCCTCCCCAATAAAAATGAAAAACTTCTCGTACGGCACTGTTTCCAAAATGGAGCCTCCAGCTGTTTTGGAAAGTAACGGGAGAAATTGTGCATGTACTATTTATTTTCTTCTTTCTCCCGTCACAAAATAACGTCCGTTAATAGTAACGGGCTATGACGGGTTAAAACGGATAATGTAAAAATCCCATAGACTATAATGGGATTTTGTAATGGCCGTTTAACGGGTTTTCATAACGGATCATATTACGAGTCTTTAAAATGGATAAATGTAGTGTGAATGCAGCCGAACATAAAGTAGAATATGTCACGAAAAAACTGTCTCAGAATCGGAACACAGTGACCCCCCCCCGACCTACAATGGCCCCGAAATACCATATATATATATAGATACAGTGACCCCCCGACCTACGATGGCCCCGACATACGATCATTTCAACATACGATGCTTTTGTATGTCGGGGCCATCGCATAAACGGCTATCCTGCAGCGCAGACTGCTTCAGCTGCCCCCAGATAGCCGTTTACGGTGCCCCGTGTGGTCCGCTGACGATCACTTACCTGTCCTCGGGGCTCCGGCGCGTCCTCTTCGGGATCCCCTGCATCATCGTCATCACGTCGCTGCGCACGCTGTCCCGTCATCCAATAGGAGCGGTGTGCGTAGCGACGTGATGGCGACGACGGAGAGCGAGGATGCCGGGGAAGCAGAGGCCTTGCCGGAGCGTCGGGGACACCCCGGGGACGCGGCGACAGCGATGGAAGGCGACATCCAGGGCAGCGGTGACGAGCGGTGACGGTCCGGAGCGGCTGGGACAGGTGAGTACAACTTCCTCTAACAGTGGTCTACAACCTGCGGACCTCCAGATGTTGCAAAACTACAACACCCAGCATGCCCGGACAGCCGGGCATTTTTGTAGTTTTGCAACATCTGGAGGTCCGTAGGTTGTAGACCACTGTCCTATACTTTACATTGCACGGATCCCTCAACATACGATGGTTTCAACAAACGATGGTCCATTTGGAGCGGATTACCATCGTATGTTGAGGGACCACTGTAAAAGGTAAAATCATCTCAGAGTTATTAATGCATAAAGTGAGAGCGGTCAGAATTGCAAAAAAGGTGACAATCAGCTGAGTCCCTAAGGGGTTAATACTATTATTATAACAATTACTATTTTTTTGTTATTATTTATTATAATTATTACTTTTATTGTTATTATTTGTTTATTATTATAATTATTACTTTTATTGTTATCATTATTATTGGGCTGATCCGCCAATGACCCCTGACATAAAGGAAAACTTCCGTCTTGTGATAAGTTTTTATGGCTCTCGTGAGTGTTTGGACCCTGACCCATCTGTAGATATCACCAGGAGGAGCACACGGCAGCGCAATTCACTCCTCGACTGGCCGCGGTCTCCGTCCATCTGCCCCAGACGGGTCCCAAGGACTTTTTATGGAGCCTTCTGGTGCAGCCGGAGGGAGGTTGTGGCACATCGGGGAGTGACCTGCGCTACTACCGCTCCTGGTGATATTTGGATATTGTTCGGGGTCTGAACACTCATCTGTTTGATGGCTGGGGGGGGAGGTGTCTCTTTACAGTGATTATTGTGCCAATTTTTTTTCGGAGCAGATTCCTGAGTGTCACAATAGAATGGAGTTTGTCGCAGTCTCATTCAGCAGAGAACTTGTGCAGAGATCGTCCTGCGGTTCGGGCGTTTTGTCCCCTTCTACTTAATAGCGGAATGTTACATAAAGGGGTATCCAGTGTTCAAAAAAAATATGGTGCAATAAAAAAACTAAAAAATAAAACAATCTCCTTACTAACCCTGGTTCCCCGCAGCTCCCACTCAGCTCCATTAGGTCCCACAGTCTTCCTGCTTCCAAGATGAGTACTGAGTGCAGGACACTACAGTGACCAGTGATTGGCCGAGCCGGCAGGTCCTGCACCCAGCGCTCATCTCAGGAGCAGAAAGAAGACAGACGATCGTGGAACCAGATGGAGCCGAACCGGAGCTGTGGGGGGGGGGGGGGGACCAGGGCTCGGTAAGTAAAGCTGTGTTCCCCCTCCCAGCTCTGTAGCGCAGTTTACAATGTGCACATATGATAGACCCCTCCCCCTTCTCATAGACCCACCTATCACTCTCAGCTTGCCAACCCAAAAACATCAGGGCAGCCGCCGCCTGCCCCACCATCTGCCCAACCTTCTGACCTCCTGCCTCCATCTCCTTGCCTCCTGCCTCTGCCTCCTGATCTCCTGCCCCACCACCTGCCCAACCTTCTGACCTCCTGCCTCCACCTCCTGATCTTTCTGTTTCCCCTGCACTTACTATGTATTCAGAAAGTATTCAGACCCTTTAACATTTTTCACATTTTGTTATATTGCTCCTTGTGCTAATATATGTGTGTGTATGTGTATATATATATATATATATATATATATATATTTATTATAAATATTTTTTTTCTCCTTTATTGTTCTTCCCTCGTTATCCCAGAATGAGAATGTGATCAAATAATTTTAGATTTTAATAGGATAAATAGGATACCAGCCACTACTCCCCCGGTTATACCGGACAAACAGATAACGTTTAGTGCTATGTGCTGTTTTAGTGCTATGTGCTAAAGGGATACTGACAGGTTCCCAACGTGTTTCTGTTACATACGATGACATCCTCAGGGGATAGCTCAGATCTTAACATGCTCTAAAATTCTTTTATTACTTTGTCATTATGGGGACGAGAAGAGAATGAACAACTAAAGGTGACCAGGCTTTGTGATCTTCTGTATCTGTGATGTTTGATCATTGCTGTGAAATTGTAACTTCATTGTATTTTGGAGATGAGACTTGAGCAGATGAAAGGAGACGGAATAATAAGGAGACGTCTTATGTCCCCAGTAATGTTTGTCCTGGCACTTTCTATAGGACCTGCTCCTCCCCTGCTCTCCTTGTCAGCATATAATGCTGTCCCTCTCCCCCCCCCCCCTCCACTCTCCTTGTCCCCTATAATTCTGTCCCCCCTCCCCCCCGCTCTCCTTGTCCCCTATAATTCTGCCCCTCTCCCCCCCCTCCGCTCTCCTTGTCCCCTATAATTCTGCCCCTCCCCCCCCCCCCGCTCTCCTTGCCCCCCATATAATTCTACCCCTCCCCCCTGCTCTCCTTGTCCCCTATAATTCTGCTCCTCTCTGCCCCCCACACCCGGGCGTTCTGTTTCTGTAGTCTTTGTGGTGTACAGATGTGGTGGAGGAGCGGGGGTCGGGTCCTGACGTCTTATCCTTCTGTACTTTGCACTTGGAGTTTCGATCTGTTTCAAAGTTTTCCTGAGCTGCTGATGTGACAGTTAAAGGAGGTGATGTGAGCCCCGGACCTCTGCCGTGTCCTGAGCCCCGCGCCTCCGCCGTGTCCTGAGCCCCGCGCCTCCGCCGTGTCCTGAGCCCCGCGCCTCCGCCGTGTCCTGAGCCCCGCGCCTCCGCCGTGTCCTGAGCCCCTTCCCTCTGCCGTGTCCTGAGCCCCGCGCCTCTGCCGTGTCCTGAGCCCCTTCCCTCTGCCGTGTCCTGAGCCCCGCGCCTCCGCCGTGTCCTGAGCCCCTTCCCTCTGCCGTGTCCTGAGCCCCTTCCCTCTGCCGTGTCCTGAGCCCCTTCCCTCTGCCGTGTCCTGAGCCCCGCGCCTCTGCCGTGTCCTGAGCCCCTTCCCTCTGCCGTGTCCTGAGCCCCTTCCCTCTGCCGTGTCCTGAGCCCCTTCCCTCTGCCGTGTCCTGAGCCTCGCGCCTCCGCCGTGTCCTGAGCCTCGCGCCTCCGCCGTGTCCTGAGCCTCGCGCCTCGGCCTTGTCAGACTTATACCCTGAGAAGCATATAGGGTTGTTTACCTGTCTCCCCCATTTCTGATACCATTTGCTTTGGGGGCCGCCTGGAGTGCCCACATTGCATCTTCTTTTAATGTTCATGTTTTTTGCAATTGACATGGATTATATGTTTGTGTAGCGTGTGTCTTTTTTTCTTACCGGTTTGTGGGCCAGGAAGTTCTGTAGTTCTGTGTTGGATCTCTGACTGTTGTCCACAACATCGGCCATGCTAGGATTAGGCTGTGGACAACATGTCATGGCTTTTTTTTTTTTTCTCTGTTCTTTCAGAACTTCATGATAGAAAGAAGCCACGCCCCTCATCTCCCCCTCCTGGAGGACACGGGTGTGCATGAGAAAGAAGCCACGCCCCCTCATCTCCCCCTCCTGGAGGACACGGGTGTGCATGAGAAAGAAGCCACGCCCCCTCATCTCCCCCTCCTGGAGGACACGGGTGTGCATGAGAGAAAGAAGCCACGCCCCCTCATCTCCCCCTCCTGGAGGACACGGGTGTGCATGAGAGAAAGAAGCCACGCCCCCTCATCTCCCCCTCCTGGAAGACACGGGTGTGCATGAGAGAAAGAAGCCACGCCCCCTCATCTCCCCCTCCTGGAGGACACGGGTGTGCATGAGAAAGAAGCCACGCCCCCTCATCTCCCCCTCCTGGAGGACACGGGTGTACATGAGAAAGAAGCCACGCCCCCTCATCTCCCCCTCCTGGAGGACACAGGTGTGCATGAGAAAGAAGCCACGCCCCCTCATCCCCCCCTCCTGGAGGACACAGGTGTGCATGAGAGAAAGAAGCCACGCCCCCTCATCTCCCCCTCCTGGAGGACACAGGTGTGCATGAGAGAAAGAAGCCACGCCCCCTCATCTCCCCCTCCTGGAGGACACAGGTGTGCATGAGAGAAAGAAGCCACGCCCCCTCATCTCCCTCTCCTGGAGGACACAGGTTTGCATGAGAGAAAGAAGCCACGCCCCCTCATCTCCCTCTCCTGGAGGACTTAGGTGTCCATGAGAAAGAAGCCACGCCCCCTCATCTCCCTCTCCTGGAGGACTTAGGTGTGCATGAGAAAGAAGCCATGCCCCCTCATCTCCTCCTCCTGGAGGACACAGGTGTGCATGAGAAAGAAGCCACGCCCCCTCATCTCCCCCTCCTGGAGGACACAGGTGTGCATGAGAAAGAAGTCACGCCCCCTCATCTCCCCCTCCTGGAGGACACGGGTGTGCATGAGAAAGAAGCCACGCCCCCTCATCTCCCCCTCCTGGAGGACACGGGTGTGCATGAGAAAGAAGCCACGCCTCCTCATCTCCCCCTCCTGGAGGACACGGGTGTGCATGATAAAGAAGCCACGCCCCCTCATCTCCCCCTCCTGGAGGACACGGGTGTGCATGAGAAAGAAGCCACGCCCCCTCATCTCCCCCTCCTGGAGGACACGGGTGTGCATGAGAGAAAGAAGCCACGCCCCCTCATCTCCCCCTCCTGGAGGACACGGGTGTGCATGAGAGAAAGAAGCCACGCCCCCTCATCTCCCCCTCCTGGAGGACACAGGTGTGCATGAGAAAGAAGCCACACCCCCTCATCCCCCCCCCTCCTGGAGGACACAGGTGTGCATGAGAGAAAGAAGCCACGCCCCCTCATCTCCCCCTCCTGGAGGACACAGGTGTGCATGAGAAAGAAGCCACGCCCCCTCATCTCCCCCTCCTGGAGGACACAGGTGTACATGAGAGAAAGAAGCCACACCCCCTCATCTCCCCCTCCTGGAGGACACAGGTGTGCATGAGAGAACGAAGCCACACCCCCTCATCTCCCCCTCCTGGAGGACACAGGTGTGCATGAGAAAGAAGCCACGCCCCCCTCATCTCCCTCTCCTGGAGGACTTAGGTGTGCATGAGAAAGAAGACAGAGCAGGGGGAGAGAGAGGACATACACAGCTCCTCATCTCCCCTCCCCCTGAGGACTCAGTCTGCACTGAAAGAAGACAGAGAAGATAAGTGTTACCTGAAGGGGAGGATAACAAGGTGCACAGGCTGGGGATGTATAGACTGCAGGGGGATAAATCTCATACTGGGGATGATCTCTATATGTGAAGAGGAGGATAACAAGGTGCACAGGCCGGGGATGTATAGACTGCAGGGGGATAAATCTCATACTGGGGATGATCTCTATATGTGAAGGGGAGGATAACAAGGTGCACAGGCCAGGGATGTATAGACTGCAGGGGGATAAATCTCATACTGGGGATGATCTCTATATGTGAAGAGGAGGATAACAAGGTGCACAGGCCGGGGATGTATAGACTGCAGGGGGATAAATCTCATACTGGGGATGATCTCTATATGTGAAGGGGAGGATAACAAGGTGCACAGGCTGGGGATGTATAGACTGCAGGGGAATAAATCTCATACTGGGGATGATTTCTATATGTGAAGGAGGGAGGATAACCAGGTGCACAGGCCGGGGATGTATAGACTGCAGGGGGATAAATCTCATACTGGGGATGATCTCTATATGTGAAGAGTAGGATAACAAGGTGCACAGGCTGGGCATGTATAGACTGCAGGGGAATAAATCTCATACTGGGGATGATTTCTATATGTGAAGGGGAGGATAACAAGGTGCATGGGCTGGGGATGTATAGACTGCAGGGGGATAAATCTCATACTGGGGATGATTTCTATATATGAAGGGGAGGATAACAAGGTGCACAGGCTGGGGATGTATAGACTGCAGGGGGATAAATCTCATACTGGGGATGATTTCTATATATGAAGGGGAGGATAACAAGGTGCACAGGCTGGGGATGTATAGACTGCAGGGGGATAAATCTCATACTGGGGATGATTTCTATATGTGAAGAGTAGGATAACAAGGTGCACAGGCTGGGCATGTATAGACTGCAGGGGAATAAATCTCATACTGGGGATGATTTCTATATGTGAAGGGGAGGATAACAAGGTGCATGGGCTGGGGATGTATAGACTGCAGGGGGATAAATCTCATACTGGGGATGATTTCTATATATGAAGGGGAGGATAACAAGGTGCACAGGCTGGGGATGTATAGACTGCAGGGGGATAAATCTCATACTGGGGATGATTTCTATATATGAAGGGGAGGATAACAAGGTGCACAGGCTGGGGATGTATAGACTGCAGGGGGATAAATCTCATACTGGGGATGATTTTTATATATGAAGGGGAGGATAACAAGGTGCATAGGCTGGGGATGTATAGACTGCAGGGGAATAAATCTCATACTGGGGATGATCTCTATATGTGAAGGGGAGGATAACAAGGTGCACAGGCTGGGGATGTATATACTGCAGGGGAATAAATCTCATACTGGGGATGATCTCTATATGTGAAGGGGAGGATAACAAGGTGCACAGGCTGGGGATGTATATACTGCAGGGGAATAAATCTCATACTGGGGATGATCTCTATATGTGAAGGGGAGGATAACAATGTGCACAGGCCGGGGATGTATAGACTGCAGGGGGATAAATCTCATACTGGGGATGATCTCTATATGTGAAGGGGAGGATAACAATGTGCACAGGCCGGGGATGTATAGACTGCAGGGGAATAAATCTCATACTGGGGATGATCTCTATATGTGAAGAGGAGGATAACAAGGTGCACAGGCTGGGGATGTATAGACTGCAGGGGAATAAATCTCATACTAGGGATGATTTCTATATGTGAAGGAGGGAGGGGGGACTCCTGAATGACACGTGCTGGGAGTTGTAGTCCCTGTTATGTTTGTGTATGCTAGAGTTTATAAACCAGTGTGCCTCCAGCTGTTGCAAAACTACAACTCCCAGCATGCCTGGACAGACTTTGGGCATGCTGGGAGTTGTAGTTTTGCAACAGCTGGAGGTACACTGGTTGGGAAACACTGTCCTAGCCTATTCTGCATACGCATCATGTTACACCAGTGTTTCCAAACCAGTGTGCCTCCAGCTGTTGTAAAACTACAACTCCCAGTATTCCCTGACAGTCTTTGGGCATGCTGGGAGTTGTAGTTTTGCAACAGCTGGAGGCACACTAATTGGGAAACACTGGCCTAGCCTATTCAGTATATTACAAACAAAGTGCATTGTTTCCCAACCAGGGTGTCTTCAGCTGCATCAAAACTACAACTCCCAGCATGCCCGTACAGCTTTTGGCTGTCCGGGCATGCTGGTAGTAGTAGTTTTGCAACACCTGGAGGCACCCTGGTGTGGAAACACTGGTGTATGCCCTATAGAGGTGTGGTGAACTACAACCCCCAGGAGACTACAGAGGCAGCATGCTGGTGTTATACCACAGACTGAAGACTCCTGAATGACACATGCTGGGAGTTGTAGTCCCTTTTGTGTGTGTATGCCAGTGTATCCCAACCAGGGCTGAATATATTAGTGTGCTGTGTATAAGGGGGCCGACCCGGGAAAATAGTAGGGTGGGTAAAGGGCGGAAAAAAAAATAAAGGAGCCGCCCCAAACCAGCACGGCATGTGGCATGCTGGGATTTGTAGTTTTCAGCACAGCTAGAAACGGGAAATAGAAGCAAAGATAGGAAAACAAAGTGGGGGATAAAAAGACAACAAGAAATTGAAATAGAGTAGCCTAAACAACAAGAATAGAAATGAAACAAAACAAATAGGGTAAGTCAAAAATGGAAAAACATGTGGACCACCGGAGTACCCCTTTAATATTTCTACCCACCATAAGCTGATGTCTCGTGTATGTGCGTTCACGTGTTGGCGTGTGCAGTTATCCCTCACTCTCTGTTATGTACTGCAGGCACCAGCATACAAGTGTGTAAGGTTGAGTGTGAATGTGCTTTGAACCCTTCCCTGGGCTGTGATCACATAGACTGGGCCGATAATGTACCATAGTCTGGCTCCTCGATGAAGATGAAAGGTCTCGTTGCTCTGTTGTCCTCTCCATCCTCTGTTGCTGGGCCCTACCTCTGGCCTCTGTTGCTGGGCCCTACCTCTGGCCTCTGTTGCTGGGCCCTACCTCTGGCCTCTGTTGCTGGGCCCTACCTCTGGCCTCTGTTGCTGGGCCCTACCTCTGGCCTCTGTTGCTGGGCCCTACCTCTGGCCTCTGTTGCTGGGCCCTACCTCTGGCCTCTGTTGCTGGGCCCTACCTCTGGCCTCTGTTGCTGGGCCCTACCTCTGGCCTCTGTTGCTGGGCCCTAGCTCTGGCCTCTGTTGCTGGGCCCTACCTCTGGCCTCTGTTGCTGGGCCCTACCTCTGGCCTCTGTTGCTGGGCCCTACCTCTGGCCTCTGTTGCTGGGCCCTACCTCTGGCCTCTGTTGCTGGGCCCTACCTCTGGCCTCTGTTGCTGGGCCCAACCTCTGGCCTCTGTTGCTGGGCCCAACCTCTGGCCTCTGTTGCTGGGCCCTACCTCTGGCCTCTGTTGCTGGGCCCAACCTCTGGCCTCTGTTGCTGGGCCCTACCTCTGGCCTCTGTTGCTGGGCCCTACCTCTGGCCTCTGTTGCTGGGCCCTACCTCTGGCCTCTGTTGCTGGGCCCTACCTCTGGCCTCTGTTGCTGGGCCCTACCTCTGGCCTCTGTTGCTGGGCCCTACCTCTGGCCTCTGTTGCTGGGCCCTACCTCTGGCCTCTGTTGCTGGGCCCTACCTCTGGCCTCTGTTGCTGGGCCCAACCTCTGGCCTCTGTTGCTGGGCCCTACCTCTGGCCTCTGTTGCTGGGCCCTACCTCTGGCCTCTGTTGCTGGGCCCTACCTCTGGCCTCTGTTGCTGGGCCCTACCTCTGGCCTCTGTTGCTGGGCCCTACCTCTGGCCTCTGTTGCTGGGCCCTACCTCCGGCCTCTGTTGCTGGGCCCTACCTCCGGCCTCTGTTGCTGGGCCCTACCTCTGGCCTCTGTTGCTGGGCCCTACCTCTTAGTTTGGCTGAACTTATTGCAATGAATTAAATATTCTACATAGAAAACAATATAAGATAACGTTATATGGAAAACATACAGGAAATCTACTGCAAGTTTTGCTTTGATCTTCTTCAGTGGCCGCTAAGAATCCGCTATTGCCGACACATTGAAGGAAATAGAAGCAAAACCCATAGTTTTGTCCTACGCATCAAATCTGCACACGTGTGAACGTATCCTAAAGGTGAACTCCAGTGGAAAACATTATTATTATTATTATATATATATTTTTTTATCTCGTGCGTGAAAGTTAAACAAATTTGTAAATTACTTCTATTTAAAAATCTTAATCCTTCCAGGACTTATCAGCTGCTGTATGCTCCACAGGAAGTTGTGTAGTTCTTTCCAGTCTGACCACAGTTCTCTCTGCTGACACCTCTGTCCATGTCAGGAACTGTCCAGAGTAGAAGCAAATCCCTATTGCAAACCTCTCCTGTTCTGGATAGTTCCTGATACGGACAGAGGTGTCAGCAGAGAGCACTGTGGTCCGGCTGAAAAGAATGCCAGAAAGAAATACAACTTACTCTGGAGCATACAATGGCTGAAAAGTACTGGAAGGATTAAGATTTTTTAATAGAATTTACAAAGTAATTTACAAATCTGTATAACTTTCTGGCACCAGTTGATTAAAAAAAATAAAAATTCCACTGGAGTACCCCTTTAATGTAATTCTTTTAGAACATCTACCTGCTTATATGCCGTGCTGTAATATGCTGGGACCAGATATTGGGCTTCACCACAGTCCCCTGTGTTTTCTGGACATATTCTGTATTCTAATAATTAGTGAAACCTTCTTCTTTCATGGACTTGTAGTTGGTTCTTGGCCCTGACCGTCCTCACACGATGACAATAAAACAGATTAGAAACCCGTCTTGAACCTGAGAACAGGTCCTTATAAAGAGGTCATCATACTGCCGGAGACTTTTCTGTATTGTCCTGGTGCCTGCAGTTTCTATTCGGATGGGTCATCTGTGCTGAGACAACATACAGTTAATAGCAGGAGATTCTTCATAAAGGGTCCATTCATGAGCTGGGACAATGAGACACCAAAGCCTGTCCCTGAAGGGCGTGGCCTGAATGGCGAGCTGAGCGGTCGCACTTCGCATTGCTCTTGCTAGACTCCTTATTACACTGAATTAGTTCCCCTGTGGGCCCTTACTCACCTGATTGGTGCCTTTGGTGCCGTGAAGACTTGGCTGCGGCTGCTGGAGGCTATTGAGGCTGCTGGGTGGAGGATCCTGCAGAGTCACGAGGCCGGTGGTCGGGCAGTAGCGGCTGTTCTTAGGAGCGGGCGGTGGTGCGTCCTGAGCACAGGTGACGAGGTACTGCTGAAGTCCAGAGGAGCCTGTGAGTGTGCTGACGCAGGGGCGGCTGGTGACGGGGACGGCATATCTGAGCCTGCAGGCCTGAGCTCCGCCATTGTTGGGCTTCGTGGGCGGAGCCACCCTGTTACTGTGGTGACTCCCGCGCCTGGACTGAGTGGCGGGAGCGTGCTAGTGCTCCGGTGGGCTTGCTGCTGTGGGGAGAAAGGTGCTGGGGGCTCCCACTTACCCTGCCATATCTGTGGACTTCTGCAGTCACCTGGAAGAGCTCTTATAGAGGTGGTCGGCTGTCCTAGTTAACCCTCTGCTGCCTGGCTGGGAAACACTGCTGTCTACTGTCATCTGCTGCTGGAACACTGGGGGTCTCCTACCTGTACCTGCCCTAGGCTGAACAGTGAATGCAACTTCCAGTGTTCTATTCTCTCCCTGCCTCTGGGATACCTACATTACTGGACCTTGTTGTGGTGAGCCTGCCGGATCATAGCTATTGCTGGACTTAAAGGACAACTGTAGTGGAACACTTTTATATATGCCCGAGCCTCAAAAATAAACAAAATAAACTTATACATACCTTCCTACGAGCCCCCGTTGGTCCGGTACAGGCCTCACGGTCCGGCAGTGTTTACCTCATTCCACTTCCTGGGGACCGGGATGCCGCAGAGCCGTCGGCGTATCACCAGCCGCAGCAATGTCCCGCCCCGGCCAGTGATAGGCTGAGCCCACTGTCATGTAAGAAGCCGTCCAGCCTCCAGCTGTTGAAAAACTACAACTCCCAGCATGCCCGGACAGTTGTTGGCTGTCTGGGCATGCTGGGAGTTGTAGTTTTGCAACAGCTGGAGGTGCCCTGGTTGGGAAACACTGCTGCAGAGGGAGAGCAGCATACAGGAAGACTGGCAGAAGCAGAGTCCCAGCCAGGCTTCATGTGACATCATGCCTGCCGGGACCCGCCTCCTTCCACCCCTCAGAAAGACAGTGCTCCTGAGCTAATGAAGAGGAATGAAAAAAGGTATTTCCACAGCGTTTTAAACCTCAATAAACGCAGGGATAGGCATAGTTAGAGTAAGGGACAGATGGGGAGGGGGATCAGGGAAAGTTTAGTTGATGACCGGTACTCTTTAAAGTATTGAGTTGGAACGTCAGAGGTCTCAACTCTAAGTTTAAAAGATCTGTGTCTAGATTTTATCAAACGCCAGGCCCTACATTTGATTTGTCTCCAGGAAACACACATCATGGGGCAAAAAATCTTAGCCCTTAAGAGGGCATGGATTGCGAGGGGTTATCCTGCTGGGCGGTATGACCAAAAATGTATATCACAGTATTTTTCTAAGTTACGGTGGTTTCACGGTATTTGGGGGGGGTCCTCACTATAGTGTCAGGTGATCGGGGTTCCTCGCCATGGTCTCTGTAAGGGCCGCCCGGTAACTCTCCTCCATGTCTCCCCAGTTCTGCTTGAGTTTCCCGGTGGTCGGTGGTCCACACCATGGTACCCGGGGTCTCGGTCAGGCTACCCAGTAACTCTCCTCCATGTTTACGCAGTTCTGCTCGAGTTTCCCGCACCTGCCCGGAAGTCACGTGCCCGCCGGGAGTTGTAGTCCCCTCCCAGCTCCTCCTAGTCAGTTCAGTGCTGCTCGCCGGACGCTTCTCTACGCCATCACGCATTGCATTGGAGTTGGTTGCTATGGAAGTGGTATTGCAGTATGTGAAAAATTAATATCGTAAAGAAAAGACACACCGGTATTCGGTATGGACCGGTATACCGCTCAGCACTAGGTTATCATTCCACTTACTCTTCTTCCGCTAGGGGGGTTTCCCTGTTAGTGTCTAAATCCCTCCCCCTAGTAATTGAACAGGTGGCTTGTGACCATTTTGGAAGATTTGTTTGTCCAGTATTACCCCCAGTGCACTACCTTTTTGCATTTGCACTTTATAGCAGCATCAGGCTCTTTTACTATTATTATATTGATCTCTTATGTGATATCACTACCCTCTCTGGATAGTCACACAGGACTTTTTACCCCAGCATCCACTTTGTTTTTTAAATCTCTATCCATTATGTTTGAATTTTAAATATATCTATACCCAATGAATTGGTTCTGTATGTATATACTTTTAATTCTGTAATAAAGATTATTTTTATACCACATATTTTATAGTGTACTATACCATTTATTTTATTTACCTACATTACCTCTCTTTTGGGGTTTCACATGTTCGGTGTGTCTCACACACCTTTTGACGTTATTTGTCCACTGCTCCTTACATGCTTTTTAGTTTTCTCCTGGTGTCCGTGTATGTTCCTCCTCCATTTCATGTTGATGTCTTGGAGTGTATTATGTCTAAAATGCTTACATTTCCCTATCTTCCTGTTCTTATTATAGGCGATTTTAATGCAGTTCCGGATCCAAGTGTTGATCGCACTGGTGTGGTGGGTTCTGGGTCTCCTGGTCTTAACTAGGGATCGACCGATATCGATTTTTTTTTTTTTTTTTTTAGGACCGATACCGATAATCTGTGGCCTTTCAGGCCGATAGCCAATAATTTATTCCGATATTCCGGTATAAGTTATCAGCTATTTCAAATCCCCCCCCTCCCCCCCCCACGGCGGGGCAGAAGTCATTGCAGATCAATGATTTAAAGCTGCCCACATACCGCCGCTGCCCCATCGCCTCCCCCCATCCCCGGTGTTATAATTACCTGTTCCCGGGGGTCCGCGATCCTTCTGGCTCTGTCGGCGTCCTGCGCTGTAACTGTGCGTACTGATGGTGACGTTGCGCTGGGGACGTCACTCGTCATTACGCAGCGCACAACAATAGCGCAGGAACCAGAAGGATCGCGGACCCCCGGGAACAGGTAATTATAACACCCGGGATGGGCGGAGGCGATGGGGCAGTGGCGGTGGTATGTGGGCAGAGGATGGGGGGAGGCAATGGGGCAGCGGTGGCGATGGTCTTCTCTGGCCAGGGGGCGGGGAATTATCTGCATATCGGCAAGGTAATTGCCGATACCGATAATGTCAAAAATCACGATTATCGGCCAAACCAATAATCGGTCGAACCCTAGTCCTCTAGAATTTGACGTATTCATCCCGGCTGACTGCAGGAGGAGGTGGTGGCGGCCTCATTGCTTGAAGCTCATAATTGTTTTTGGGAACATAATAGGTCTCACCCCGACAAATTAGTGCAGTGGCATGCTTATAAGGCGCATGTTAGGGGTGCATTTATGGCAGGGCTTGCAGGGTAGAGGATTGCTTATTCTGCTAGGGGTTTGGGGTTTTGGAGGTAGAGATGGTGAGAAACCCTCCCCCAGAAGTAAAGAGGAATTGGGTTCAGGCCCAGAGAGCTTTATTGATTAGTCAGAAGAGGATGGTGGATAGGGAGGTGGCCCTTTTTGAGTTTGGAGATAAAAAGGGTAAGCTGCTGGCGTATTTAGCTGGGGAGAGTAGGCCAGTGGTATCCATTCCTTGTATTAAAGGAGAATCTGGGGCGTTGGAGACAATATTGCCCCTTAGATCCCTAACTGATGCGCAGGCAACTGCTTTAGATAACCCCTTTTTTGCTGAGGAAGTCTCCCTGGCTATTGCTTCGCTGCAAACGGGAAAACTCCAGGTTTAGACGGTATGATTGGGGACTGGTACAGGGTGAACGAGGAGTGGCTGATCCCTATTTTGCAAAATCTCTTTAGCGTTGCTGCGGAGACTGGAAAACTTCCGGACTCCATGAGGGAAGCCCTTATTGTGGTTCTCCCCAAGCTGGGGGAGGGTCTGACTCTGCCAGATTCTTACCAACCGATCTCTCTCCTTAATGTAGATATTAAACTTTTGGCTAAGATTCTGGCTACTCGCCAGAAAGGGGTCATAGCAGCTGTCATTCATCCTTACCAGATGGGATTTATGTCTGGGAGAGCTACAGACATTAATGTTAAATGCTTACATCTTCATTTTGTTGTTGCGGAGAATGATGCCTCTGTGGGCTACGTGGTCAGTCTTGACCTGTATAAGGATTTTGATTCAGTAGAAGGCCCTTATCTTTGGACTGTGCTGAGGATCCTTTGTTTTGGTCTGAGGTTCATAGTTTTGGGTAAGGTTGCTATGCGATAATCCGAGGACTAGAATACGCACAAATTTGGATATCTGACTCTTTTCTACTTGGCAGGGGTGTCTGCTGTCTCCGTTTCTGTTTGCTTTAGCTGTTGAACCGTTGGCAGCGGCCATCAGAGCTTCACCTGATATCGATGTGTTACGTAGGGGGTCCCGTGAAGAGAAGGTCTCCATGTATGCAGACGATACTTTGGTCTACTTAGCAGATGTTTGTGGTTCTCTGGGGGCGGTATTCGATCTCCTGGATAGCTTTGGTTCCTTCTAGGGCTTGAAGGTTAACTGAGCAAAATCTTCCCTTATGCCTTTGTCGGTGGTTGCTGATCCTCTCCCCTCTGGTTACCCAGTGTAGATATCTGGGAGTAGAGGTGACTGCGTGTCTGAGGGATTATATAGCGTTGAACCTGGATCCTGTTTTGGCCTCTACAGCTGCCAGATTGCTACCCTGGACCTCCTTGCCCCTTTTGTCAGCAGGTAGAATTAATATTTTCAAAATGGTATATCTCCCTAAGTTTCTGTATGTTTTCCATTTGTCCCCTCTGATTTCCCCCGAAGAGGTTCTTTTGTGAAGTTGGGTGGTGTTCTGAGATCCTTCTACTGGCAAGATAAACCTCCACGACTGGGTCAGGCACTGCTCCAAGTGTCAAAGCAACAGGGTGGTCTTGCTGCCCCTGCCATAACTATTTTCTAGCGTCTCAATTAGTGTACGCCATCTGGTGGATCGACCTGGATCTTGCGAATGCAGTTTTAGCACTGGCAGGAGCTCTCACTCTTCTTAACACCCTGTATAGGTACACCCCCTCTTCTATGTTACTGTCTTCTATTAAAACTATAGCGGAGATGTGGTCGGTGGTCTCCCGATGCTTCCTGTTTCCGGCACTCTCTCCTAGAGCACACCTGTGGGGAAACCCTCACTTTGAGCACCTATGGGAGTTGGAGGCGGCCGGCTTCTGGAGTGATCATGGGATCAAGTTTGCCATGCATTTATTTGGGGAATTCACATCCTTCCCCTCCTTCCTTGAATTGTGTGAGCGCTTTCATGTTCCACAGAATGTCCATTTTCGGTACCTCCAGTTGAGACATACAATTGTGGCACAATTTGGCTCTCTTGATGTGACTCCTGTCTTTTCTGAAGTGGAACTGCTGCTGGGTACTACTGACCTTGCCAAACCCCTACACAGGCGTATACGTTACTTCAGTCGGTGGGTCCAGATCCCTTTTGAGTTGGTGTTTGTGAAGTGGGTGGTGGATATCCCAGAATTGATGGAGGACCAGTGGCAGGAAGTTGTAAAAATGTATTACCCTACTGTGGTAAGTGTTAGGGATATGCTTATCTAGGCTAGATTAATACTGCGTCTTTATTATACTACCGTTAAACTGTTCCATATACAGTGGTCCCTCAACATACGATGGTAATCCGCTCCAAATGGACCATCGTTTGTTGAAACCATCGTATGTTGAGGGATCCGTGCAATGTAAAGTATAGAACAGTGGTCTACAACCTGCGGACCTCCAGATGTTGCAAAACTACAACACCCAGCATGCCCGGACAGCCAACGGCAACATCTGGACGTCCGCAGGATGTAGACCACTGTTAGAGGAAGTTGTACTCGCCTGTCCCCACTCGTCACCGCTGCCCTGGATGTCACCTTTCATCGCTGTCGCCGCGTCCCCCGAGGTGTCCCCGACGCTCCGATAAGGCCTCTGCTTCCCCGGCATCCTCGCTCTCCGTTGCCGCCATCACGTCACTACGCACACCGCTCCTATTGGATGACGGGACGGCGTGCGCAGCGACGTGATGACAACGATGGAGAGCGCCGACGATGCAGGGGATCCCGAAGAGGACGCGCCGGAGCCCCGAGGACAGGTAAGTGATCATCAGCAGACCACACGGGGCACCGTAAACGGCTATCCGGGGGCAGCTGAAGCAGTCTGAGCTGCCGGATAGCCGTTTATGTGATGGCCCCGACATACAAAAGCATCGTATGTTGAAATGATCGTATGTCGGGGCCATCGTAGGTTGGGGGGTCACTGTATATATATCGTAGGTCGGGGGGGTCACTGTATATATATGGTATGTCGGGGCAATCGTAGGTCGGGGGGTCACTGTATATATATATATATGGTATGTCGGGGCCATCATAGGTCGGGGGGTCACTGTATATATATGGTATGTTGGGGCCATCGTAGGTCGGGGGGGGGGGGTCACTGTATATATATGGTATGTCATGGCCATCGTAGGTCGGGGGGGGTCACTGTATATATATATATGGTATGTCGGGGCCATCGTAGGTCGGGGCTCTCTGTATATATATATGGTATGTCGGGGCCATCGTAGGTCGGGGGGGTCACTGTATATATATATATATGGTATGCTGGGGCCATCGTAGGTTGGGGGGTCACTGTAGTTGTCTCCTCTTCTGATATTTGCTTCCGCTGTCAGTCGGATGTGGGCTCACTTATTCATGCTGTGTGGAGTTGTCCATGTGTAGAACCATTTTGGAGGCCTGTCGTGCAGTTCTTGTCGGACCATCTAGAGTTCCCCTTTGTGTTTTCCCTGGTAGTTTGTTTTTTGGGAATCATTAAAGATCTGGAATCGTGTTCACATAGACGCTTGCTTTTGCGTTTCTTACTGTTTTGCGCGCGCAAGGTTGTGATAATGGCGTGGAAAGACACTACCATCCCCCCTATTTCTCGGGGGCTTTAATTTAGTTAACAAGTATGTTCCTTTTATATAGAACTTTATGTATCAGTCGCAGGTGCCCAAAAGGTCTGGATGCCGTGGCTGATTTTGGGAGAGTCGGTGGTCCCTCCGGAGCGGGTTAGTTCTCCTCAATAAAGTTTTTTTCCTCCTTGAGAGTGGGGGGGGGGGGCTTCTCTGCCCGACCCTGAAGCCACAAGAAAACTAATAATACAGGGAGAGGAGCGTACAATGAAAAGACAAAGCCTCCATAGATGCCTCTATCTGCACCTTTGATGTGGTCGTCATCGGAGGATGGGCACTATCATTAAAACTAATTTTTGCTATTTCTCTCCTTATGGTAAATAAAAAATATTTCTAATGTACTTTGTTTAAAATAAATTAAGTTTTATTTGTTATTTATATTTAAAAAAGCTGCCACTAGGTGTCTCCCTACTTGTCCAGAGCACATTTTCCCCCCCATTTCTTGCACAGATTTTGGCCTCCTGCTGGCCTGGCAGAAGTCCAAAATCAGTTAATGCTGAGGGGGGGGGGGGGGGGGTGCAGCCTTACCGAATTATAGCTCATCTCACACTGAACTGCTCTGGGCTGTGTGTAGTAGAGTGAGGGAGGAAGTTCTCCCCTGTATGGCTTCAGATGATGTCACGGCTGCTGGGGAACGCCCCTTCCCAGCCTGTGAATCTGACTGAGCAGAAAATACAGAACAATATTAAGGTAGAGAACTAAAAAATAATAAAAATAAAGTCCGGGGGTGGTTTATCATGATGGGGCCGTGACCTGGGGGGATTATAACATTTAACAAGATCATGAGAGGTCCTCGTTAAACCACCGGCTGTGAAGTGAGTCAAACGCCGTCCTCTTCAATAGCTCCATCTATGCACAGGGGTGGCCTGGAGCGTCACTTCCGGAATATCTGTCCCTTCATTTCTGGGATTAGAGTTTGATCTTCACCATCCATAATGTTATGGCCTAATGTGTAGAGAGAGACAAATAAGGGGGGGGCGCTCCCACAGAATAATGCAATGCAGAATCTTGTTGCAGATTTTGCTTTACGCTCGCAGATTGCGGTTGTGAGTTGATGAATTTGAGCTGCCGCACTCCGACCGGGTCTGAGCTCTTATGCAAGAGCCAGTGGAGAAACAGGATTGGTAGCTAAATGCTACAAATAAACCGGTCTGTAGGAGGCGCTGCTCACGTGTGAACGGACGGAGAGACTCAAGCCAGCAAAGGTAAAAATTGTTTATTGTGCAAAAGAGTGGACAATGCGTTTCGGCAAACAAAAAGTGCCTTCCTCAGGTCCAAAAAGTACATTGCAAACTTCTTTATAGTATGCAGAGTTACTGGTGATGATCCTGTGTGCAGCGGTGCGGGCGAGGTACCTCCCCCACTATACAGCTCTTACTCACTATATGACAAATCTCACTATACAGCTCTCCTCACTATACGACAACCCTCACTATACAGCTCTCCTCACTATACAACAACCCTCACTATACAGCTCTCCCTCCCTATAAGACAACCCCCACTATACAGTACAATGCAAACTTCTTTATAGTATGCAGAGTTACTGGTGATGATCCTGTGTGCAGCGGTGCGGGCGACGTACCTCCCCCACTATACAGCTCTTACTCACTATATGACAAATCTCACTATACAGCTCTTACTCACTATAAGGCGATCCTCACTATACAGCACTCCCTCCCTATAAGACAACCCCCACTATACAGCACTCCCACTATACAGTACAATGCAAACTTCTTTGATAGTATGCGGAGTTACCTCGCCAGCGCCGCTGCACACAGAATCATCACCAGTAACTCTGCATACTATCAAAGAAGTTTGCATTGTACTGTATAGTGGGGGTTGTCTTATAGGGAGGGAGAGCTGTATAGTGAGGGTTGTTGTATAGTGAGGAGAGCTGTATAGTGAGGGTTGTCGTATAGTGAGGAGAGCTGTATAGTGAGGGTTGTCGTATAGTGAGGAGAGCTGTATAGTGAGGATTGCATTATAGTGGGTGAGCTGTATAGTGAGGATTGCATTATAGTGGGTGAGCTGTATAGTGAGGATTGCATTATAGTGGGTGAGCTGTATAGTGAGGGTTGTCGTATAGGGGGTGAGCTGTATAGTGAGGGTTGTCGTATAGTGGGTGAGCTGTATAGTGAGGGTTGTCGTATAGTGGGTGAGCTGTATAGTGAGGGTTGTCGTATAGTGAATAAGAGCTGTATAGTGAGGGTTGTCGTATAGTGAATAAGAGCTGTATAGTGAGGGTTGTCTTATAGTGGGTGAGCTGAATAGTGAGGGTTGTCTTATAGTGGGTGAGCTGTATAGTGAGGGTTGTCTTATAGTGGGAGAGCTGTATAGTGAGGGTTGTCTATAGTGGGTGAGCTGTATAGGGAGGGTTGTCTTATAGTGGGTGAGCTGTATAGTGAGGGTTGTCTTATAGTGGGTGAGCTGTATAGTGCGGGTTGTCTTATAGTGGATGAGCTGTATAGTGAGGGTTGTCTTATAGTGGATGAGCTGTATAGTGAGGGTTGTCTTATAGTGGATGAGCTGTATAGTGGGGGTTGTCTTATAGTGGATGAGCTGTATAGTGAGGGTTGTCTTATAGTGGGTGAGCTGTATAGTGAGGGTTGTCTTTTATAGTGGGTGAGCTGTATAGTGAGGGTTGTCTTATAGTGGGTGAGCTGTATAGTGAGCGTTGTCTTATAGTGGGTGAGCTGTATAGTGAGGGTTGTCTTATAGTGGGTGAGCTGTATAGTGAGGGTTGTCTTATAGTGGATGAGCTGTATAGTGAGGGTTGTCTTATAGTGGGTGAGCTGTATAGTGAGGGTTGTCTTATAGTGGGTGAGCTGTATAGTGAGGATTGCATTATAGTGGGTGAGCTGTATAGTGAGGATTGCATTATAGTGGGTGAGCTGTATAGTGAGGGTTGTCGTATAGTGGGTGAGCTGTATAGTGAGGGTTGTCGTATAGTGGGTGAGCTGTATAGTGAGGGTTGTCGTATAGTGGGTGAGCTGTATAGTGAGGGTTGTCGTATAGTGGGTGAGCTGTATAGTGAGGGTTGTCGTATAGTGGGTGAGCTGTATAGTGAGGGTTGTCGTATAGTGAATAAGAGCTGTATAGTGAGGGTTGTCTTATAGTGGGTGAGCTGAATAGTGAGGGTTGTCTTATAGTGGGTGAGCTGTATAGTGAGGGTTGTCTTATAGTGGGAGAGCTGTATAGTGAGGGTTGTCTATAGTGGGTGAGCTGTATAGGGAGGGTTGTCTTATAGTGGGTGAGCTGTATAGTGCGGGTTGTCTTATAGTGGATGAGCTGTATAGTGAGGGTTGTCTTATAGTGGGTGAGCTGTATAGTGAGGGTTGTCTTATAGTGGGTGAGCTGTATAGTGAGGGTTGTCTTATAGTGGATGAGCTGTATAGTGAGGGTTGTCTTATAGTGGATGAGCTGTATAGTGGGGGTTGTCTTATAGTGGATGAGCTGTATAGTGAGGGTTGTCTTATAGTGGGTGAGCTGTATAGTGAGGGTTGTCTTTTTTATAGTGGGTGAGCTGTATAGTGAGGGTTGTCTTTTATAGTGGGTGAGCTGTATAGTGAGGGTTGTCTTATAGTGGGTGAGCTGTATAGTGGGGGTTGTCTTATAGTGGATGAGCTGTATAGTGAGGGTTGTCTTATAGTGGGTGAGCTGTATAGTGGGGGTTGTCTTATAGTGGGTGAGCTGTATAGTGAGGAGAAGTATATAGTGTCTGCCCCCTATGGACCTTCCTCACAGCTTAGTCATGTGACTAGGCCCTCCGCCTCCTTTCGGCCGGTTCCCTCTTTGTCTCCCCGGTGTAGCAGAGCTGATCGGTCTGTTGGCTTCGGACTGTGTCTGTTTTCGGCTGCCGTTGACTAGAGCCGCGTCCAGACAGAAGGTGATTGGCGTAATTACAATGTCCTCTACCTGTCGCCTACGCGTCCGCTCATCAGGGATCGGGCCAGAAGCGCTGATCTCCCGGCCGCGCGGTTATTACATCTCATTACATCTCTATTAAGTTTACGATATAATTCAACGCGGGAAGAAAATTACTTTTTTTGTTACAAATTAAATCAACGTTTCTGAAACACTTGATGTCTAATCGCCGCAATTAGGCCGAGAGCGACGTGAGCGTCCGCGTTATTACAGCGCCGTGATCTGAAGAACGTCCGCACGAGTCTAACGTCAGGGTGATGTGTGAAGAAGTCATCTCCTCAGGGGCCACAAGATACAAAGAGCGAGGAGGATCCTCCAGCCAGGACAGCTTCATGTTCTGATGTCCTCTCCTCAGGGGCCACAAGATACAATGAGGATCCTCCAGCCAGGACGGCTTCATGTTCTGATGTCATCTCCTCAGGGGCCACAAGATACAAAGAGCGAGGAGGATCCTCCAGCCAGGACGGCTTCATGTTCTGATGTCATCTCCTCAGGGGCCACAGGATACAAAGAGCGAGGAGGATCCTCCAGCCAGGACAGCTTCATGTTCTGATGTCATCTCCTCAGGGGCCACAAGATACAAAGAGCGAGGAGGATCCTCCAGCCAGGACAGCTTCATGTTCTGATGTCATCTCCTCAGGGGCCACAAGATACAAGGAGGATCTTCCAGCCAGGACGGCTTCATGTTGTGATGTCATCTCCTCAGGGGCCACAAGATACAAAGAGCGAGGAGGATCCTCCAGCCAGGACGGCTTCATGTTCTGATGTCATCTCCTCAGGGGCCACAGGATACAAAGAGCGAGGAGGATCCTCCAGCCAGGACGGCTTCATGTTCTGATGTCATCTCCTCAGGGGCCACAAGATACAAGGAGGATCCTCCAGCTAGGACGGCTTCATGTTCTGATGTCATCTCCTCAGGGGCCACAAGATACAATGAGGATCCTCCAGCCAGGACAGCTTCATGTTCTGATGTCATCTCCTCAGGGGCCACAAGATACAAAGAGTGATGAGGATCCTCCAGCCAGGACGGCTTCATGTTCTGATGTCATCTCCTCAGGGGCCACAAGATACAAAGAGCGAGAAGGATCCTCCAGCCAGGACGGCTTCATGTTCTGATGTCATCTCCTCAGGGGCCACAAGATACAATGAGGATCCTCCAGCCAGGACAGCTCCATGTTCTGATAGTATCTTCCCTCTAGTGTGTGGCGTGTTGTGTATGTATGTGTGACCCTTGAGAGTGTGTATGTTACCCTCTAGCATGTTGTGTTTGTACATGTGACCCTATAGTATGTGTTGTGTATATGTATGTGTGACCCTATAGTGTGCGTTGTGTATGTATGTGTGACCCTATAGTGTGCATTGTGTATGTATGTTTGACCCTATAGGTTGTATTTGTTGTCTATAGTGTGTGTTGTGTATGTATGTTACCCTATAGTGTGCGTTGTGTATGTATGTATGTTACCCTATAGTGTGTGTTGTGTATGTACGTGTGACCCTATAGTGTCTGTTGTGTATGTATGTGTGACCCTATAGTGTGGGTTGTGTATGTATGTGTGACCCTATAGTGTGGGTTGTGTATGTATGTGTGACCCTATAGTGTGGGTTGTGTATGTATGTGGGACCCTATAGTGTGGGTTGTGTATGTATGTGGGACCCTATAGTGTGGGTTGTGTATGTATGTGTGACCCTATAGTGTGGGTTGTGTATGTATGTGTGACCCTATAGTGTGGGTTGTGTATGTATGTGTGTCCCTATAGTGTGGGTTGTGTATGTATGTGTGACCCTATAGTGTGGGTTGTGTATGTATGTGTGACCCTATAGTGTGGGTTGTGTATGTATGTGTGACCCTATAGTGTGGGTTGTGTATGTATGTGTGACCCTATAGTGTGGGTTGTGTATGTATGTGTGACCCTATAGTGTGGGTTGTGTATGTATGTGTGACCCTATAGTGTGGGTTGTGTATGTATGTGTGACCCTATAGTGTGGGTTGTGTATGTATGTGTGACCCTATAGTGTGGGTTGTGTATGTATGTGTGACCCTATAGTGTGGGTTGTGTATGTATGTGTGACCCTATAGTGTGGGTTGTGTATGTATGTGTGACCCTATAGTGTGGGTTGTGTATGTATGTGTGACCCTATAGTGTGGGTTGTGTATGTATGTGTGACCCTATAGTGTGGGTTGTGTATGTATGTGTGACCCTATAGTGTGGGTTGTGTATGTATGTGTGACCCTATAGTGTGGGTTGTGTATGTATGTGTGACCCTATAGTGTGGGTTGTGTATGTATGTGTGACCCTATAGTGTGCGCTGTGTATGTATGTGTGACCCTATAGTGTGCGCTGTGTATGTATGTGTGACCCTATAGTGTGCGCTGTGTATGTATGTGTGACCCTATAGTGTGCGCTGTGTATGTATGTGTGACCCTATAGTGTGCGCTGTGTATGTATGTGTGACCCTATAGTGTGCGCTGTGTATGTATGTGTGACCCTATAGTGTGCGCTGTGTATGTATGTGTGACCCTATAGTGTGCGCTGTGTATGTATGTGTGACCCTATAGTGTGCGCTGTGTATGTATGTGTGACCCTATAGTGTGCGCTGTGTATGTATGTGTGACCCTATAGTGTGCGCTGTGTATGTATGTGTGACCCTATAGTGTGCGCTGTGTATGTATGTGTGACCCTATAGTGTGCGCTGTGTATGTATGTGTGACCCTATAGTGTGCGCTGTGTATGTATGTGTGACCCTATAGTGTGCGCTGTGTATGTATGTGTGACCCTATAGTGTGCGCTGTGTATGTATGTGTGACCCTATAGTGTGCGCTGTGTATGTATGTGTGACCCTATAGTGTGCGCTGTGTATGTATGTGTGACCCTATAGTGTGCGCTGTGTATGTATGTGTGACCCTATAGTGTGCGCTGTGTATGTATGTGTGACCCTATAGTGTGCGCTGTGTATGTATGTGTGACCCTATAGTGTGCGCTGTGTATGTATGTGTGACCCTATAGTGTGCGCTGTGTATGTATGTGTGACCCTATAGTGTGCGCTGTGTATGTATGTGTGACCCTATAGTGTGCGCTGTGTATGTATGTGTGACCCTATAGTGTGCGCTGTGTATGTATGTGTGACCCTATAGTGTGCGCTGTGTATGTATGTGTGACCCTATAGTGTGCGCTGTGTATGTATGTGTGACCCTATAGTGTGCGCTGTGTATGTATGTGTGACCCTATAGTGTGCGCTGTGTATGTATGTGTGACCCTATAGTGTGCGCTGTGTATGTATGTGTGACCCTATAGTGTGCGCTGTGTATGTATGTGTGACCCTATAGTGTGCGCTGTGTATGTATGTGTGACCCTATAGTGTGCGCTGTGTATGTATGTGTGACCCTATAGTGTGCGCTGTGTATGTATGTGTGACCCTATAGTGTGCGCTGTGTATGTATGTGTGACCCTATAGTGTGCGCTGTGTATGTATGTGTGACCCTATAGTGTGCGCTGTGTATGTATGTGTGACCCTATAGTGTGCGCTGTGTATGTATGTGTGACCCTATAGTGTGCGCTGTGTATGTATGTGTGACCCTATAGTGTGCGCTGTGTATGTATGTGTGACACTATAGTGTGCGCTGTGTATGTATGTGTGACCCTATAGTGTGGGCTGTGTATGTATGTGTGACCCTATAGTGTGCGTTGTGTATGTATGTGTGACCCTATAGTGTGCGTTGTGTATGTATGTGTGACCCTATAGTGTGGGTTGTGTATGTATGTGTGACCCTATAGTGTGGGTTGTGTATGTATGTGTGACCCTATAGTGTGGGTTGTGTATGTATGTGTGACCCTATAGTGTGGGTTGTGTATGTATGTGTGACCCTATAGTGTGGGTTGTGTATGTATGTGTGACCCTATAGTGTGGGTTGTGTATGTATGTGTGACCCTATAGTGTGGGTTGTGTATGTATGTGTGACCCTATAGTGTGGGTTGTGTATGTATGTGTGACCCTATAGTGTGGGTTGTGTATGTATGTGTGGCCCTATAGTGTGGGTTGTGTATGTATGTGTGGCCCTATAGTGTGGGTTGTGTATGTATGTGTGGCCCTATAGTGTGGGTTGTGTATGTATGTGTGGCCCTATAGTGTGGGTTGTGTATGTATGTGTGGCCCTATAGTGTGGGTTGTGTATGTATGTGTGGCCCTATAGTGTGGGTTGTGTATGTATGTGTGACCCTATAGTGTGGGTTGTGTATGTATGTGTGACCCTATAGTGTGGGTTGTGTATGTATGTGTGACCCTATAGTGTGGGTTGTGTATGTATGTGTGACCCTATAGTGTGGGTTGTGTATGTATGTGTGACCCTATAGTGTGGGTTGTGTATGTATGTGTGGCCCTATAGTGTGGGTTGTGTATGTATGTGTGGCCCTATAGTGTGGGTTGTGTATGTATGTGTGGCCCTATAGTGTGGGTTGTGTATGTATGTGTGGCCCTATAGTGTGGGTTGTGTATGTATGTGTGGCCCTATAGTGTGGGTTGTGTATGTATGTGTGGCCCTATAGTGTGGGTTGTGTATGTATGTGTGGCCCTATAGTGTGGGTTGTGTATGTATGTGTGGCCCTATAGTGTGGGTTGTGTATGTATGTGTGGCCCTATAGTGTGGGTTGTGTATGTATGTGTGGCCCTATAGTGTGGGTTGTGTATGTATGTGTGGCCCTATAGTGTGGGTTGTGTATGTATGTGTGGCCCTATAGTGTGGGTTGTGTATGTATGTGTGGCCCTATAGTGTGGGTTGTGTATGTATGTGTGGCCCTATAGTGTGGGTTGTGTATGTATGTGTGGCCCTATAGTGTGGGTTGTGTATGTATGTGTGGCCCTATAGTGTGGGTTGTGTATGTATGTGTGGCCCTATAGTGTGGGTTGTGTATGTATGTGTGGCCCTATAGTGTGGGTTGTGTATGTATGTGTGGCCCTATAGTGTGGGTTGTGTATGTATGTGTGGCCCTATAGTGTGGGTTGTGTATGTATGTGTGGCCCTATAGTGTGGGTTGTGTATGTATGTGTGGCCCTATAGTGTGGGTTGTGTATGTATGTGTGGCCCTATAGTGTGGGTTGTGTATGTATGTGTGGCCCTATAGTGTGGGTTGTGTATGTATGTGTGGCCCTATAGTGTGGGTTGTGTATGTATGTGTGGCCCTATAGTGTGGGTTGTGTATGTATGTGTGGCCCTATAGTGTGGGTTGTGTATGTATGTGTGGCCCTATAGTGTGGGTTGTGTATGTATGTGTGGCCCTATAGTGTGGGTTGTGTATGTATGTGTGGCCCTATAGTGTGGGTTGTGTATGTATGTGTGGCCCTATAGTGTGGGTTGTGTATGTATGTGTGGCCCTATAGTGTGGGTTGTGTATGTATGTGTGGCCCTATAGTGTGGGTTGTGTATGTATGTGTGGCCCTATAGTGTGGGTTGTGTATGTATGTGTGGCCCTATAGTGTGGGTTGTGTATGTATGTGTGGCCCTATAGTGTGGGTTGTGTATGTATGTGTGGCCCTATAGTGTGGGTTGTGTATGTATGTGTGGCCCTATAGTGTGGGTTGTGTATGTATGTGTGGCCCTATAGTGTGGGTTGTGTATGTATGTGTGGCCCTATAGTGTGGGTTGTGTATGTATGTGTGGCCCTATAGTGTGGGTTGTGTATGTATGTGTGGCCCTATAGTGTGGGTTGTGTATGTATGTGTGGCCCTATAGTGTGGGTTGTGTATGTATGTGTGGCCCTATAGTGTGGGTTGTGTATGTATGTGTGGCCCTATAGTGTGGGTTGTGTATGTATGTGTGGCCCTATAGTGTGGGTTGTGTATGTATGTGTGGCCCTATAGTGTGGGTTGTGTATGTATGTGTGGCCCTATAGTGTGGGTTGTGTATGTATGTGTGGCCCTATAGTGTGGGTTGTGTATGTATGTGTGGCCCTATAGTGTGGGTTGTGTATGTATGTGTGGCCCTATAGTGTGGGTTGTGTATGTATGTGTGGCCCTATAGTGTGGGTTGTGTATGTATGTGTGGCCCTATAGTGTGGGTTGTGTATGTATGTGTGGCCCTATAGTGTGGGTTGTGTATGTATGTGTGGCCCTATAGTGTGGGTTGTGTATGTATGTGTGGCCCTATAGTGTGGGTTGTGTATGTATGTGTGGCCCTATAGTGTGGGTTGTGTATGTATGTGTGGCCCTATAGTGTGCGCTCTGTATGTATGTGTGGCCCTATAGTGTGCGCTCTGTATGTATGTGTGGCCCTATAGTGTGCGCTCTGTATGTATGTGTGGCCCTATAGTGTGCGCTCTGTATGTATGTGTGGCCCTATAGTGTGCGCTCTGTATGTATGTGTGGCCCTATAGTGTGCGCTGTGTATGTATGTGTGGCCCTATAGTGTGCGTTGTGTATGTATGTGTGGCCCTATAGTGTGCGCTGTGTATGTATGTGTGGCCCTATAGTGTGCGCTGTGTATGTATGTGTGGCCCTATAGTGTGCGCTGTGTATGTGAGATCATCTAGTGCCTGTGTATTAGAAGTGTATGAGGCTTGTAGTACTATTAAAACACCACCAGATGGCGACATTGCACTGTAATATATTTGTTTTATGTAGCTCTTCCCTGGGTCTTCTGACTGTGATCCCAGTAACCTGTCACTTTACAGCAGAAATCCTAGGAGCCCCCAGATATTCAGCAGCCATTGATGTAAGGGGGATACGTGAGGGTACATAGATCTACAGAATGGGGGGGGGGGGATACATGTAGGTACATAGATCTACAGAATGGGGGGGGATACATGAGGGTACATAGATCTACTAAATACAAAAAAGTATTTAGTCAGCCCCCAATTGTACAAGTTCTCCCCCTTATAAAGATGAGGCTGTAATTATCATCATAGGTTATAACCTCAACTATGAGACAGAATGAGAAAAATCCATAAAATCACATTGTCTGATTATTCCAAATTATGGTCGAAAATAAGTATTTGGTCACCTACGGACAAGCAAGATTTCTGTCTCTCCCTGACCTGTAACCTCTTCTTCTTTAAGGGTGCGTTCACACACAGGATCCTGTGCAGATTTGATGCGCAGGATTTGTAACTGCAGATAAGAAGCGGTGCTCAGTCATTTAGTTTACATTGAAATCTGCAGCAGAAAATCCTGTGCATCAAATCTGCGTACATGTGAACATACCCTAAAGGGGTACTCCGGTGGGGGGAAAAAATGTTTTCAAGTCAACTGATTCCTGAAAGTTAAACAGATTTGTAAATGACTTCTATTTTAAAATTGTAACCCTTCCAGTACTTTTCAGCTGCTGTATAATCCACAGGAAGTTTTTTCTTTTTGAATTTCCTTTCTGTCTGACCACAGTGCTCTCTGCTGACACATCTGTCCATGTCAGGAACTGTCCAGAGCAGGAGAGGATTGCTAGGGGGATTTGCTTCTAATCTTGATAGTTCCTGACACGGACAGAGGTGTCAGCAGAGAGCACTGTGGTCAGACTAGAAAGAACTCCATAATTGTCTATGTAGTATACAGCAGCTGATAAGTACTGGAAGGATTAAGATTTTGAAATAGAAGTAATTCACAAATCTGTTTAACTTTCTGGCACCAGTTGATTTGTAAACACTTGTTTTCCACTTGTACAAAACAAATAGAGAAACACGGCCCCACATCCACCATTTGTAATTTGATCTATTTGCTTCTCAACATAATTTCAAAAACTAACAGGTTGTTATTATACATTTTGATCAAAAAGTACAAGCCCACTCGCCACTTCAAGGCCACCTGGTTTCCACTTGTTTTCACCGGAGTTCCCCTTTTAGGATGTCTCCTCTGTCCTCCACTCGTTACCTGTATTAATGGCTCCTGTTTGAACGTATCAACCTCAAACAGTCACACTCTAAACTCCACTATGGCCAAGACCAAAGAGCTGTCGAAGGACACCAAAAACTAAATTGTAGCCCTGCACCAGGCTGGGAAAACAATCTGCAATAGGCAAGCAGCTTGGTGTGAAGAAATCAACTGTGGGAGCAATTATTAGGAAATGGAAGACATACAAGACCACTGATAATCTCCCTCTATCTGGGGCTCCATGTAAGATCTCACCCCGCGGTGTCAAAATGATCACAAGAATGGTGAGCAAAAATCCCAGAACCACATGGGGGACCTAGTGAATGACCTGCAGAGAGCTGGGACCAAAGTAACAAACTCAAATCATGCAGTGCCAGACGTGTCCCCCTGCTTAAGCCAGTACATGTCCGGGCCCGTCTGAAGTTTGCTAGAGAGCATTTGGATGATCCAGAAGAGGGTTGGGAGAATGTCATATGGTCAGATGAAACCAAAGTAGAACTTTTTGGTAAAAATTCAACTCGTCGTGTTTGGAGGAAAAAAAATGCTGAGTTGCATCCAAAGAGCACCATACCTACTGTGAAGCATGGGGGTGGAAACATCATGCTTTGGGGCTGATTTTCTGCTAAGGGACCAGGAGGACTGATCCATGTAAAGAAAAGAATGAATGGGGCCATGTATTGTGAGATTTTGAGTGAAAACCTCCTTCCATCAGCAAGGGCATTGAAAACGTGGCTGGGTCTTTCAGCAGGACAATGATCCCAAACACATTGCCCGGGCAACAAAGGAGTGGATTCATAAAAAACATTTCAAGGTCCTGGAGTGGCCTAGCCAGTCTCCAGATCTCAACCCCATAGAAAACCTTTGGAGGGAGTTGAAAGTCTGTATTGCCCAGCGACAGCCCCAAAACATCACTGCTCTAGAGGAGATCTGCACGAGGAATAGGCCAAAATACCAGCAACAGTGTGTGAGAACCTTGTGAAGACAGAAAACATGTGACCTCTGTCATTACCAACAAAGGGGATATAACAAAGTATTGAGATGAACTTTTCTTATTGACAAAAACTTATTTTCCACCATAATTTGCAAATAAATTCTTTATAAATCAGACAATGTGATTTTATGGATTTTTTTCTCATTCTGTCTCATAGTTGAGGTTATAACCTATGATGATAATTACAGCCTCTCATCTTTATAAGGGGGAGAACTTGTACAATTGGGGGCTGACTAAATATTTATTTTTTCCCCCCAGTGTAGGTACATAGGTCCACAGAATGGGGTTGGGGGAATACATGGAGGTACATAGATCCACAGATGATGGATCACCCTAGAACCCAGCACTATCTGTGTACAGACAGTATATATAGATCACTCTAGGACCCAGCACTACCTGTGTACAGACAGTATATATGGATCACTCTAGGACCCAGCACTACCTGTGTACAGACAGTATATCTGGATCACTCTAGGACCCAGCACTACCTGTGTACAGACAGTATATATGGATCACTCTAGGACCCAGCACTACCTGTGTACAGACAGTATATCTGGATCACTCTAGGACCCAGCACTACCTGTGTACAGACAGTATATCTGGATCACTCTAGGACCCAGCACTACCTGTGTACAGACAGTATATCTGGATCACTCTAGGACCCAGCACTATCTGTGTACAGACAGTATATATAGATCACTCTAGGACCCAGCACTACCTGTGTACAGACAGTATATCTGGATCACTCTAGGACCCAGCACTACCTGTGTGCAGACAGTATATCTGGATCACTCTAGGACCCAGCACTACCTGTGTACAGACAGTATATCTGGATCACTCTAGGACCCAGCACTACCTGTGTACAGACAGTATATCTGGATCACTCTAGGACCCAGCACTACCTGTGTACAGACAGTATATCTGGATCACTCTAGGACCCAGCACTACCTGTGTACAGACAGTATATCTGGATCACTCTAGGACCCAGCACTACCTGTGTGCAGACAGTATATATAGATCACTCTAGGACCCAGCACTACCTGTATACAGACAGTATATCTGGATCACCCTAGAACCCAGCACTATCTGTGTACAGACAGTATATATAGATCACTCTAGGACCCAGCACTACCTGTGTACAGACAGTGTATATAGATCACTCTAGGACCCAGCACTACCTGTGTACAGACAGTATATCTGGATCACTCTAGGACCCAGCACTACCTGTGTACAGACAGTATATATTGATCACTCTAGGACCCAGCACTACCTGTGTACAGACAGTATATCTGGATCACTCTAGGACCCAGCACTGCCTGAGTGCAGACAGTATATCTGTATCACTCTAGGACCCAGCACTACCTGTGTACAGACAGTATATCTGGATCACTCTAGGACCCAGCACTACCTGTGTACAGACAGTATATCTGGATCACTCTAGGACCCAGCACTACCTGTGTACAGACAGTATATATGGATCACTCTAGGACCCAGCACTACCTGTGTACAGACAGTATATCTGGATCACTCTAGGACCCAGCACTGCCTGTGTACAGACAGTATATCTGGATCACTCTAGGACCCAGCACTACCTGTGTACAGACAGTATATCTGGATCACTCTAGGACCCAGCACTACCTGTGTACAGACAGTATATATGGATCACTCTAGGACCAAGCACTACCTGTGTACAGACAGTATATCTGGATCACTCTAGGACCAAGCACTACCTGTGTACAGACAGTATATCTGGATCACTCTAGGACCAAGCACTACCTGTGTACAGACAGTATATCTGGATCACTCTAGGACCCAGCACTACCTGTGTACAGACAGTATATCTGGATCACTCTAGGACCCAGCACTACCTGTGTACAGACAGTATATCTGGATCACTCTAGGACCCAGCACTACCTGTGTACAGACAGTATATCTGGATCACTCTAGGACCCAGCACTACCTGTGTACAGACAGTATATCTGGATCACTCTAGGACCCAGCACTACCTGTGTACAGACAGTATATCTGAATCACTCTAGGACCAAGCACTACCTGTGTACAGACAGTATATCTGGATCACTCTAGGACCAAGCACTACCTGTGTACAGACAGTATATCTGGATCACTCTAGGACCAAGCACTACCTGTGTACAGACAGTATATCTGGATCACTCTAGGACCCAGCACTACCTGTGTACAGACAGTATATCTGGATCACTCTAGGACCCAGCACTACCTGTGTACAGACAGTATATCTGGATCACTCTAGGACCCAGCACTACCTGTGTACAGACAGTATATCTGGATCACTCTAGGACCCAGCACTACCTGTGTACAGACAGTATATCTGGATCACTCTAGGACCCAGCACTACCTGTGTACAGACAGTATATCTGGATCACTCTAGGACCCAGCACTACCTGTGTGCAGACATTATATCTGGATCACTCTAGGACCCAGCACTACCTGTATACAGACAGTATATCTGGATCACTCTAGGACCCAGCACTACCTGTGTACAGACAGTATATCTGGATCACTCTAGGACCCAGCACTACCTGTGTACAGACAGTATATCTGGATCACTCTAGGACCCAGCACTACCTGTGTACAGACAGTATATCTGGATCACTCTAGGACCCAGCACTACCTGTGTACAGACAGTATATCTGGATCACTCTAGGACCCAGCACTACCTGTGTACAGACAGTATATCTGGATCACTCTAGGACCCAGCACTACCTGTGTACAGACAGTATATCTGGATCACTCTAGGACCCAGCACTACCTGTGTACAGACAGTATATCTGGATCACTCTAGGACCCAGCACTACCTGTGTACAGACAGTATATCTGGATCACTCTAGGACCCAGCACTACCTGTGTACAGACAGTATATCTGGATCACTCTAGGACCCAGCACTACCTGTGTACAGACAGTATATCTGGATCACTCTAGGACCCAGCACTACCTGTGTACAGACAGTATATATGGATCACTCTAGGACCCAGCATTACCTGTGTACAGACAGTATATCTGGATCACTCTAGGACCCAGCACTACCTGTGTACAGACATTATATCTGGATCACTCTAGGACCCAGCACTACCTGTGTACAGACAGTATATCTGGATCACTCTTGGACCCAGCACTACCTGTGTACAGACATTATATCTGGATCACTCTAGGACCCAGCATTACCTGTGTACAGACATTATATCTGGATCACTCTAGGACCCAGCACTACCTGTGTACAGACAGTATATCTGGATCACTCTTGGACCCAGCACTACCTGTGTGCAGACAGTATATCTGGATCACTCTAGGACCCAGCACTACCTGTGTACAGACAGTATATATGGATCACTCTAGGACCCAGCATTACCTGTGTACAGACAGTATATCTGGATCACTCTAGGACCCAGCACTACCTGTGTACAGACATTATATCTGGATCACTCTAGGACCCAGCACTACCTGTGTACAGACAGTATATCTGGATCACTCTTGGACCCAGCACTACCTGTGTACAGACATTATATCTGGATCACTCTAGGACCCAGCATTACCTGTGTACAGACATTATATCTGGATCACTCTAGGACCCAGCACTACCTGTGTACAGACAGTATATATAGATCACTCTAGGACCCAGCACTAACTGTGTACAGACAGTATATCTGGATCACTCTAGGACCCAGCACTACCTGTGTGCAGACAGTATATCTGGATCACTCTAGGACCCAGCACTACCTGTGTACAGACATTATATCTGGATCACTCTAGGACCCAGCACTACCTGTGTACAGACAGTATATCTGGATCACTCTAGGACCCAGCACTACCTGTGTGCAGACAGTATATCTGGATCACTCTAGGACCCAGCACTACCTGTGTACAGACAGTATATCTGGATCACTCTAGGACCCAGCATTCCCTCATCTCTCCGGAAAGTTCAGTTAATATTCACGGTTGCCATGGTGACGACAATAACAGTTTACCGTAGCGATCTGTGGCGGTTTTATCCCATTTTAGTTGTTACGCGGTCACCACAAAAATCACTGCTAGAACTATAGAATCTGAAGCTAAATTCCATCTGAATATTTTTTTGTTTCTGACGATTTTTGTACATTAATATGGGGGCGGCCATCTTCTCTTAGCTGCAGCAGAATTTACAGAGATGTTTTACAGCAAATCCCATGTAATCACAGCAGCACCCCCCCCAGTACTTACAGCAGCATCCCCCCCAGTACTTACAGCAGCATCCCCCCCAGTACTTACAGCAGCATCCCCCCCCCCAGTACTTACAGCAGCACCCCCCCAGTACTTACAGCAGCATCCCCCCCCCAGTACTTACAGCAGCATCCCCCCCAGTACTTACAGCAGCACCCCCCCAGTACTTACAGCAGCACCCCCCCAGTACTTACAGCAGCACCCCCCCAGTACTTACAGCAGCACCCCCCCAGTACTTACAGCAGCATCCCCCCCCAGTACTTACAGCAGCATCCCCCCCCAGTACTTACAGCAGCACCCCCCAGTACTTACAGCAGCACCCCCCCAGTACTTACAGCAGCACCCCCCAGTACTTACAGCAGCACCCCCCCCCAGTACTTACAGCAGCATCCCCCCCAGTACTTACAGCAGCACCCCCCCAGTACTTACAGCAGCACCCCCCCAGTACTTAAAGCAGCACCCCCCCCAGTACTTACAGCAGCACCCCCCCCCAGTACTTACAGCAGCACCCCCCCCCAGTACTTACAGCAGCATCTCCCCCAGTACTTAAAGCAGCATCCCCCCCAGTACTTAAAGCAGCACCCCCCCCAGTACTTACAGCAGCACCCCCCTAGTACTTACAGCAGCACCCCCCAGTACTTACAGCAGCATCCCCCCCAGTACTTAAAGCAGCACCCCCCCAGTACTTACAGCAGCATCCCCCCAGTACTTACAGCAGCATCCCCCCAGTACTTACAGCAGCATCCCCCCTAGTACTTACAGCAGCGCCCCCCAGTACTTACAGCAGCACCCCCCAGTACTTACAGCAGCATCCCCCCCAGTACTTACAGCAGCACCCCCTCTAGTACTTACAGCAGCACCCCCCCAGTACTTACAGCAGCATCCCCCCAGTACTTACAGCAGCATCCCCCCCAGTACTTACAGCAGCATCCCCCCCAGTACTTACAGCAGCACCCCCCAGTACTTACAGCAGCATCCCCCCTAGTACTTACAGCAGCACCCCCCAGTACTTACAGCAGCATCCCCCCCAGTACTTACAGCAGCACCCCCCTAGTACTTACAGCAGCACCCCCCACCCCAGTACTTACAGCAGCATCCCCCCCAGTACTTACAGCAGCACCCCCCAGTACTTACATCGTACCCCCCCAGTACTTACAACATCATACCCCCCCAGTACTTACAGCAGCATCCCCCCCAGTACTTACAGCAGCATCCCCCCCCAGTACTTACAGCAGCATCCCCCCAGTACTTACAGCAGCATCCCCCCCCAGTACTTACAGCAGCACCCCCCCAGTACTTACAGCAGCACCCCCCAGTACTTACAGCAGCATCCCCCCCAGTACTTACATCAGCGCCCCCCAGTACTTACAGCAGCACCCCCCAGTACTTACAGCAGCATCCCCCCCAGTACTTACAGCTGCACCCCCCTAGTACTTACAGCAGCACCCCCCACCCCAGTACTTACAGCAGCATCCCCCCAGTACTTAAAGCAGCACCCCCCCAGTACTTACAGCAGCACCCCCCTAGTACTTACAGCAGCATCCCCCAGTACTTACAGCAGCACCCCCCCCAGTACTTACAGCACCCCCCCCCCAGTACTTACAGCAGCACCCCCCCTAGTACTTACAGCAGCACCCCCCCAGTACTTACAGCAGCATCCCCCCAGTACTTACAGCAGCATCCCCCCCAGTACTTACAGCAGCACCCCCCCAGTACTTACAGCAGCACCCCCCCAGTACTTACAGCAGCACCCCCCCAGTACTTACAGCAGCATCCCCCCCAGTACTTACAGCAGCACCCCCCCCAGTACTTACAGCAGCATCCCCCCAGTACTTACAGCAGCATCCCCAGTACTTACAGCAGCACCCCCCCTAGTACTTACAGCAGCACCCCCCCAGTACTTACAGCACCCCCCCCCCCAGTACTTACAGCAGCACCCCCCCTAGTACTTACAGCAGCACCCCCCCAGTACTTACAGCAGCATCCCCCCAGTACTTACAGCAGCATCCCCCCTAGTACTTACAGCAGCGCCCCCCAGTACTTACAGCAGCACCCCCCAGTACTTACAGCAGCACCCCCCCAGTACTTACAGCAGCACCCCCCTAGTACTTACAGCAGCACCCCCCACCCCAGTACTTACAGCAGCATCCCCCCCAGTACTTACAGCAGCACCCCCCAGTACTTACATCGTACCCCCCCAGTACTTACAACATCATACCCCCCCCCCAGTACTTACAGCAGCATCCCCCCCCAGTACTTACAGCAGCATCCCCCCAGTACTTACAGCAGCATCTCACCCCCCAGTACTTACAGCAGCATCTCACCCCCAGTACTTACAGCAGCACCCCCCCAGTACTTACAGCAGCATCCCCCCAGTACTTACAGCAGCATCCCCCCCAGTACTTACAGCAGCATCCCCAGTACTTACAGCAGCACCCCCCCTAGTACTTACAGCAGCACCCCCCCAGTACTTACAGCACCCCCCCCCCAGTACTTACAGCAGCACCCCCCCTAGTACTTACAGCAGCACCCCCCCAGTACTTACAGCAGCATCCCCCCAGTACTTACAGCAGCATCCCCCCTAGTACTTACAGCAGCGCCCCCCAGTACTTACAGCAGCACCCCCCAGTACTTACAGCAGCACCCCCCCAGTACTTACAGCAGCACCCCCCTAGTACTTACAGCAGCACCCCCCACCCCAGTACTTACAGCAGCATCCCCCCAGTACTTACAGCAGCACCCCCCAGTACTTACATCGTACCCCCCCAGTACTTACAACATCATACCCCCCCCCCCCCAGTACTTACAGCAGCATCCCCCCCCAGTACTTACAGCAGCATCCCCCCAGTACTTACAGCAGCATCTCACCCCCCAGTACTTACAGCAGCATCTCACCCCCAGTACTTACAGCAGCACCCCCCCAGTACTTACAGCAGCATCCCCCCAGTACTTACAGCAGCATCCCCCCCAGTACTTACAGCAGCACCCCCCCAGTACTTACAGCAGCACCCCCCAGTACTTACAGCAGCATCCCCCCCAGTACTTACAGCAGCGCCCCCCAGTACTTACAGCAGCACCCCCCAGTACTTACAGCAGCATCCCCCCAGTACTTACAGCAGCACCCCCCTAGTACTTACAGCAGCACCCCCCACCCCAGTACTTACAGCAGCATCCTCCCCAGTACTTACAGCAGCACCCCCCCCAGTACTTACATCGTACCCCCCCAGTACTTACAACATCATACCCCCCCAGTACTTACAGCAGCAGCCCCCCCCAGTACTTACAACATCATACCCCCCCCCCAGTACTTACAGCAGCACCCCCCCAGTACTTACAGTAGCACCCCCCCAGTACTTACAGCAGCATCCCCCCTAGTACTTACAGCAGCACCCCCCCAGTACTTACAGCAGCATCCCCCCAGTACTTACAGCAGCATCCCCCCAGTACTTACAGCAGCATCCCCCCCCAGTACTTACAGCAGCACCCCCCCCAGTACTTACAGCAGCACCCCCCCAGTACTTACAGCAGCACCCCCCCCAGTACTTACAGCAGCATCCCCCCAGTACTTACAGCAGCATCCCCCCCAGTACTTACAGCAGCATCCCCCCCAGTACTTACAGCAGCACCCCCCAGTACTTACAGCAGCACCCCCAGTACTTACAGCAGCATCCCCCCCAGTACTTACAGCAGCGCCCCCCAGTACTTACAGCAGCACCCCCCAGTACTTACAGCAGCATCCCCCCCAGTACTTACAGCAGCACCCCCCTAGTACTTACAGCAGCACCCCCCACCCCAGTACTTACAGCAGCATCCCCCCCAGTACTTACAGCATCCCCCCCAGTACTTACAGCAGCACCCCCCAGTACTTACATCGTACCCCCCCCAGTACTTACAGCATCATACCCCCCCAGTACTTACAACATCATACCCCCCCCCAGTACTTACAGCAGCATCCCCCCAGTACTTACAGCAGCATCTCACCCCCCAGTACTTACAGCAGCATCTCACCCCCCAGCACTTACAGCAGCACCCCCCCAGTACTTACAGCAGCATCCCCCCCAGTACTTACAGCAGCATCCCCCCCAGTACTTACAGCAGCACCCCCCAGTACTTACAGCAGCATCCCCCCCAGTACTTACAGCAGCACCCCCCAGTACTTACAGCAGCACCCCCCTAGTACTTACAGCAGCACCCCCCTCCCCAGTACTTACAGCAGCATCCCCCCCAGTACTTACAGCAGCACCCCCCCCCCAGTAATTACATCGTACCCCCCAGTACTTACAACATCATACCCCCCCAGTACTTACAGCAGCAGCCCCCCCCCCCAGTACTTACAACATCATACCCCCCCAGTACTTACAGCAGCATCCCCCCCCAGTACTTACAGCAGCATCCCCCCCAGTACTTACAGCAGCATCCCCCCAGTACTTACAGCAGCATCTCACCCCCCAGTACTTACAGCAGCATCTCACCCCCCAGTACTTACAGCAGCATCCCCCCAGTACTTACAGCAGCATCTCACCCCCCAGTACTTACAGCAGCATCCCCCCAGTACTTACAGCAGAATCCCCCCCAGTACTTACAGCAGAATCCCCCCCAGTACTTACAGCAGAATCCCCCATAGTACTTACAACAGAATCCTCCCCAGTACTTACAACAGAATCCCCCCCAGTGCTTACAGCAGCATCCCCCCAGTACTTTACAGCAGTGCCCCCCCAGTACTTACAGCAGCATCCCCCCAGTACTTACAGCAGCATCTCACCCCCCAGTACTTACAGCAGCATCCCCCCCAGTACTTACAGCAGCATCCCCCCCAGTACTTACAGCAGCATCCCCCCAGTACTTACAGGAGCATCCCCCCCAGTACTTACAGCAGCATCCCCCCAGTACTTACAGCAGCATCCCCCCAGTACTTACAGCAGCATCACCCAGTACTTACAGCAACCTCCCCCCCAGTACTTACAGCAGCATCTCACCCCCCAGTACTTACAGCAGCATCCCCCCAGTACTTACAGCAGCATCCCCCAGTACTTACAGCAGCATCCCCCCAGTACTTACAGCAGCATCCCCCCAGTACTTACAGCAGCATCTCACCCCCCAGTACTTACAGCAGCATCCCCCAGTACTTACAACAGCATCCCCCCAGTACTTACAGCAGCATCTCACCCCCCAGTACTTACAGCAGCATCCTCCCCAGTACTTACAGCAGAATCCCCCCAGTACTTACAGCAGAATCCCCCCAGTAATTACAGCAGCATCCACCCCAGTACTTACAGCAGTGCCCCCCCAGTACATACAGCAGCATCCCCCCCAGTACTTACAGCAGCATCCCCCCCAGTACTTACAGCAGCATCTCACCCCCAGTACTTACAGCAGCATCCCCCCGGTACTTACAGCAGCATCCCACCCCCCAGTACTTACAGCAGCATCCCCCCAGTACTTACAGCAGCATCCCCCCAGTACTTACAGCAGCATTCCCCCCAGAACTTACAGCAGCATCCCCCCAGTACTTACAGCAGCATCCCCCCAGTACTTACAGCAGCATCCCCCCCAGTTCATACAGCAGCAGCCCCTCAGTACTTACAGCAGCATCACCCCCCAGTACTTACAGCAGAATCCCCCCCAGTACTTACAGCAGCATCCCCCCAGTACTTACAGCAGCAGCATCCAGAACTTACAGCAGCATCCCCCCCAGTACTTACAGCAGCATCCCCCCCAGTACTTACAGCAGCATCCCCCCCCAGTACTTACAGCAGCATCCCCCCCAGTACTTACAGCAGCATCCCCCGGTACTTACAGCAGCATCCCACCCCCAGTACTTACAGCAGCATCCCCCAGTACTTACAACAGCATCCCCCCAGTACTTACAGCAGCATCCCCCGGTACTTACAGCAGCATCACCCCAGTATGTACAGCAGCATCCCCACAGGACTTACAGAAGTACCCCCCTAGTACTTACAGCAGCACCCCCCACCCCAGTTCTTACAGCAGCATCCCCCCAGTACTTACAGCAGTGTTCTCTTCTCCCCCAGTACTCACAGCAGTGTTCCCTTCTCCCCCAGTACTTACAGCAGTGTTCCCTTCCTCCCCCAGTATTCACAGCAGTGTTCCCTTCCTCCCCCAATATTCACAGCAGTGTTCCCTTCCTCCCCCAATATTCACAGCAGTGTTCCCTTCCTCCCCCAGTGCTCACAGCAGTGTTCCCTTCCTCCCCCAGTATTCACAGCAGTGTTCCCTTCCTCCCCCAGTGCTCACAGCAGCGTTCCCTTCTCCCCAGTACTCACAGCAACGTTCCCTTCCTCCCCAGTAATTACAGCAGTGTTCCCTTCCTCCCCAGTAATTACAGCAGTGTTCCCTTCTCCCCAGTAATTACAGCAACGTTCCCTTCCTCCCCAGTAATTACAGCAGGGTCCCCTTCCTCCTCCAGTACTCACAGCAGTGTCCCCTTCCTCCCAGTACTCACAGCAGTGTTCCCTTCCTCCCCCAGTACTTACAGCAGTGTTCCCTTCTCCCCAGTACTCACAGCAGCGTTCCCTTCTCCCCAGTACTCACAGCAGCGTTCCCTTCCTCCCCAGTACTCACAGCAGCGTTCCCGTCCTCCCCAGTACTCACAGCAGCGTTCCCTTCCTCCCCAGTACTCACAGCAGTGTTCCCTTCTCCCCAGTACTCACAGCAGCGTTCCCGTCCTCCCCAGTACTCACAGCAGCGTTCCCTTCCTCCCCAGTACTCACAGCAGTGTTCCCTTCTTCCCAGTACTCACAGCAGTGTTCCCTTCTCCTCCAGTACTCACAGCAGCGTTCCCTTCTCCCCAGTACTCACAGCAGCGTTCCCGTCCTCCCCAATACTCACAGCAGTGTTCCCTTCCTCCCCAGTACTCACAGCAGCGTTCCCGTCCTCCCCAATACTCACAGCAGCGTTCCCTTCCTCCCCAGTACTCACAGCAGTGTTCCCTTCCTCCCCAGTACTCACAGCAGTGTTCCCTTCTCCCCAGTAGTTACAGCAGTGTTCCCTTCCTCCCCCAGTATTCACAGCAGTGTCCCCTTCCCCCCAGTACTCACAGCAGTGTCCCCTTCCCCCCCAGTACTCACAGCAGTGTCCCCTTCCTCCCAGTACTCACAGCAGTGTTCACGTCCCCCCAGTACTCACAGCAGTTTCCCCCCCCCCCCAGTACTCACAGCAGTGCTCCCCCATACTGTATATAAGTAACAGGGATCATAACCCATTAGTCGAGCCCTACATTCATCTGTCGTCTCTAGTGACATCATGTGACTGTACCCTGCAGGAGCCTCGGACCAAACACCATCACATGCAGGAGAAACCGCAGAGATCACCGCAGAATCTACATAATTACTGATAATTGTGTCTAATGATCAACTATTTATTTATTTTTTCCTTCTTCATTTCTTATAATCCAGAAGCTCCCGAGATGTTCGGAGAAATAAGTTCCTGCTGTACGAGTGTCTGTAAATAGGAGCGCGGTGACTCACGGCAATGATTGACGGCTCGTTCTGTTACGGCACATGTATAGCCGGCATGGTTAGGATCCTGACTGCGGCTTTAATTAGAACGCTCTATACATTTCGTTTTAGATTCGCAGATTTAAAATTTCCCAGCAGTCACCATGGCAGCGCTCTGTTTAGCATTCTGAAGGCTGAGGAAAAGTGCAGAGATCCCGTCTGTAAATATATCGAGATGTAATTAACAGCAGAAAAGCTTCAGCGCTGACACGTGGGATCCGTATATAATCTATAGAGAACTGCTGAGGAAGGTGGCGCCGCCTTATCTGCCTGAACTGCTGAGGAAGGGGGTGCTGCCTTATCTGCCCGAACTGCCGAGGAAGGGGGCGCTGCCTTATCTGCCCAAGCTTCAGCACTGACACGTAGGATCCGTGTATAACCTATAGAGAACTGCTGAGGAAGGGGGCGCCGCCTTATCTGCCCGAACTGCTGAGGAAGGGGGCGCTGCCTTACCTGCCCAAGCTTCAGCGCTGACACGTGGGATCCGTATATAATCTATAGAGAACTGCTGAGGAAGAGGGCGCTGCCTTATCTGCCCGAACTGCTGAGGAAGGGGGCGCTGCCTTATCTGCCCAAGCTTCAGCGCTGACATGTAGGATTTGTATATAATCCATAGAGAACTGCTGAGGAAGGGGGTGCTGCCTTACCTGCCCAAGCTTCAGCGCTGACACGTAGGATTCGTATATAATCTATAGAGAACTGCTGAGGAAGGGGGCGCTGCCTTACCTGCCCAAGCTTCAGCGCTGACACGTAGGATCCGTATATAATCTATAGAGAACTGCTGAGGAAGGGGGTGCTGCCTTACCTTCCCAAGCTTCAGCACTGACAAGTGGGATCCATATATGATCTATAGAGAACTGCTGAGGAAGGGGGCGCTGCCTTACCTGCCCAAGCTTCAGCGCTGACATGTAGGCTCCGTATACAATCTATAGAGAACTGCAGAGGAAGGGGGCGCTGCCTTACCTGCCCAAGCTTCAGCACTGACACGTGGAATCCGTATATGATCTATAGAGTACTGCTGAGGAAAGGGGGTGCTGCCTTACCTGCCCAAACTTCAGCGCTGACATGTAGGATCTGTATATAATCTATAGAGAACTGCTGAGGAAGGGATTGGTGCCTTACCTGCCCAAGCTTCAGCGCTGACACGAAGGATCCGTATATAATCTATAGAGAACTGCTGAGGAAGGGGACGCTGCCTTACCTGCCCAAGCTTCAGCACTGACATGAAGGACCTGTAAATAATCTATAGAGAACTGCTGAGGAAGGGGATGCTGCCTTACCTGCCCAAGCTTCAGCACTGACTGACATGTAGGATCCGTATATAATCTATAGAGAACTGCTGAGGAAGGGGACGCTGCCTTACCTGCCCAAGCTTCAGCGCTGACACTTAGGATGCGTATATAATCTATAGAGAACTGCTGAGGAAGGGGGTGTCGCCTTACCTGCCCAAGCTTCAGCGCTGACATGTAAGATCCGTATATAATCTATAGACCAGCTGGCGGTACTGAGTAAGGGAACGCTGCTCTACCTACCTGTGTACTCCAGATGACAGCTGATATACTTTATCGTGTTCCCACCTAAAATTGGTGAAACACATGACACAGGATGGGCAATTTTCTCAACCAGGCAGCCCAGTTTGATTTCTTTCTATGTGCCACCTTTGTCCCAAAAAGTCAGTGATCGACTATTATAGTCTGACATAATCAAATAATCTCACAGAAGATCTGCCACATTGAGGTCAAAGCCTATAAATGACCAACTTATGCCCCCCACCCCCATAGAACAAATATGGGAAGGAAATATTAGGCTGTAGAATCTCTCTAAATGACCTCCGCTGAAGATCACTCTCTTATCCACATTTTGTGTGATTTTTCAGTCCATGATAAGACCACCTCAAAAGAAGACCCATTTTAATGCAATTGGGGAAAAAAAAGTCTGCTCTTCTCAGTGAAGACCCTCTGTTTACCATTTCCATCATGATTTTTCTTTGTGCGAAAAGTGACCATGATGAATGCCAACATACATCAAGAACACATGGGTTGTCATCAGGTGGTTGTCAGCACAAGTTTGAGCTGAATCGGAAAACATTGCGGTAGACCAGTATCTATGCCATGCCGGACACCTCACTTACGGAGGCTACAGTCCTCTGCACCATAACCCCCCACCCCCCCGGGGATGACACCAAACTGTTTCACATCACAGACTTGAAACAAATTGGGGACTGCACAACATCTGGCGGTGTAAGCAGCCACAATCGGTAATAAGAATAATTTGACATCTCCTATAATTTCTTAATATGTGTTCATTTTCAGAAAAAGTGCCTGTCCGGAGAATCCCTTTAAGCAAATTGGTTTTCATATCAATACTATAAATGACACTATAGTAGATAGCAAAATGATCATCGGCACTCACCTAATAGAATACATTCTTTTTATTGTATCCATTACAAACTGCTCACACCAGAAAGAGTGACAGAACACGTTGGCACTCACCTAGTAAGATATATATATATATATATATATATATTTTTTTTTAAGTTTTTTTTTATAACTGTTTTTTTTATTAAATAATTTTTTCTTTAAAACAGATATTTGAGAATAAGAAAATAAAAGTACATAGAATAATTTTTTTCAAAGTTTATACAAAATTATTGTTTTCCTTTAACTTTTCATACAACAACGAGAATCAAAATAAAGGAGTCAGAGACTCACAAGGTAAATCAGCAGTAATAATCGATGAGAGCGACCAGTGTTATATAGAGGTATCAATATCCTGACAAAACATTGTTTCTAAGTAGGAAAACGGGAAACTAATAAATGGCAGAGCATAACAAGTTAAAGGAGCAAATATCAATGTTACACACTGCAATCCTGTTGGCCATACTGGAACAAGTGATAGGGGCTCATTTAAGTAGGTGTCAAATAAGATATCAATGACTGTTAAAAGAGCCTAAGTAGGTAACAGGTACACAATAATCAATGGCCAAAGGGTAAGGATAAGGAAGGAATACGAAGGGAGAGAGGAGGGAAAAAAGAGGAGGGAGGAAGGGTAGAGGGAGATGAGGAAAAGTAGGAGTTGTAAGGTAGAAAAAAGTACCTGCGAGTAGGACACATTCTGGACCTCCGCGGCATGCAGCCATATACGATAAGCCAGAGCAGTAAGAGCTAAAGGGCTGTAGGAGATTGATGTGAGGGGGGGATGAGGGTAGAATCTGGTCTGCAGGAGGGGATGTAGACAAAGTTTACAGTAAGATGTAAGCTAGTAAAGTCCGGGGAGGCCAGAAAGGAGCTCCATAGACGCCATGTCATAGCCTGATATCTGATTTAGAGTGTCAGCCGTCAGTTCTCCCATTCTATGAATGTGGGATACTTCCTGAAACCAGGATGATATTGTGGGTGTAATGGTTGATTTCCACAATCTTGGGTTAACCGTCTTTGCGGCCATCAGGAGAAAGGAGAGTAGGCGGGAAGTATCTGCAGGTACGGAGGGAGGAAGAATGGAGAGTGACCTCAGGGGTAGATGTGAGGCGGATAGAAGTAATGTGGTGTATGACGTCAAGGACCTTCGTCCAGAAGTTGAGCAGGGGTGGACAGGTCAACCATACATTCAACATTGTACCTCTAGTTGAGTTACATCTCCAGCAAGTGTCAGGGACTCCTGGGTAGAACGTCTCAAGCATGGCAGGGACTCTGTACCACCTTGTCAGAATTTTATAGTAAGTCTCCTGAGCCTTGCAGGATATGGTTGATCTGTGACAATTAACAAACACTTTCCACCAGTCCTCTTCCGATATAGGGCGACCTAAATCCCTCTCCCAACCATCCTTGAAAGGAAGGGTTTGGTCTGTAGTCATAGTTAGTAGAAGAGCATATAAGGTACTAACACTACGTGCCACAGGACCAGAGGGGACACACAACCTCTCAAACTGTGAAAGAGGGCGGTGGAGGGGCAGGACGTTCGTTTTTGTTTGGTAAAAGTGTCTTAATTGGGCATATTGAAATAGCTGAGTGGGAGAAGGATAGGGATCAGGGACAAGACCGCTGAGTGGTTTGAGAGAGGTTCGATTGGAAAGACTAATGAAACTGGACTCCTCATCCTCGCCGATAGGATAAAAAGCAACGACTGGAGAGCGTTGGAGGGAAAAAAAGATTATCAAAGAGAGGAGTTAAGGGGCAACTCGGAGGAAAGAGGTCAAGGTGAGATAGATAAGTAAGATAATTTTTTTATTAATAGAATACATTTTTTTATTGTATCCATTAAAAACTGCTCACACCGGAAAGAGTGACGGAACACATCGGCACTCACCTTATAAATGCATTTGGCACTTACCCAATAAAATTAATTCTTGTATCCATGAAAAAACGTTTAGTCCGGCAAGAGTGACAAAACATATCGGCACTCGCTTAATCAAATAAATTATTTTTTGTACCATTAAAAACTGCTCACACTGGAAAGAGTGACAGAACGTGTTGGCACTCACCTTATAAATGCATTGGTACTTACATAATAAAATAAATTCTTGTATCCATTAAAACTGCTTTCACCGGTAAGAGTGACAAAACACATCGACACTCACTTAATAAAATCAATTCTTTTTTGTACCATTAAAAACTGCTCACACCGGAAAGAGTGACAGAATGAGTCGGCACTCACCTTATAAATGCAGTGGCACTTGCCTAATAAAATAAATTATTGTATCCATTAAAAACCTCTTTCACCGGCAAGAGTGACAAAACACATCGGCACTCACTTAATAAAATAAATTTTTTATTGTATCCATTAAAAACCGTTAACACCGTCAAGAGTGACAAAACACATCGGCAATCACCTAATAGAATCAATTCTTTATTGTAGCAATTAAAAAAGCACTCACACCGGCAAGAGTGACAGAACGCATCGGCCGAAGCTGAGCTACGCTCAGCTTCGGACGATGCGTTCTGTCACTCTTGCCGGTGTGAGTGCTTTTTAATGGATACAATAAAGAATTGATTTAAATAGGTGAGTGCCAATTTATATCTACTATGGTTTATCTGCTGCCTTTTTTCAATCTGTTTATTGTGCACCCAAATACATTTTTGTCTGCCATATACTGAGTGGTGTTGTTTTATGGTGTATAGTTGGGGAATATTTTTGCCAGTGGTGCCGTCCTGCCGTTCCTCTCTAGTGTGACTATAAATGACTTGTATTCGCAGTGCTCCCACGTACTGTGCGGGGTGCAGAGCGCTCTGACACCCCGTATGTGACGCCACACGTCCTGTATACACGCGGTATATCGGTTTATGTCTCACAAAGCTCCTGGAATGACGGCTCAGCGATGTCTTCGGAAAGTTAGGGAAGCCGTATGTTACCGCTGAAATGTGAAACTTTCTCACTTCGTTAGAAAGATTTAGACTGGAAATATGTTTAATAATTTACCCAGGCGAGAATTCTGCAGCCATATGGAGGGGAAGGCGAGCGGCGACGGCAAAAACAAACTCCTCATTAGTCGTCTAATTAAAATGGAAGATTTTAGAGCCGGTAAATATGTAGATGACCTAGAATCTCCTGACTTTAATTTCCATCATAGGAGACGTGAACCTTCTAGTTGCGCGTCTGACTCGGTGTCCTCACTTCTGCTTTCTCTCACACCTTTACATTTTTACTGTAATTCTCCAATATTTCAACAGTTTACAATTATTTCTGATTATGTGGCTGAAAACCGTTTTATTTCTGAGAAAGGAATCGGCTCTTGTTGTACGCTGACTGGTAGGAAGAACTGGTGCCTCGATTACTAATCTGCTGCCTGCTGAAGCCTCACAACAACTGTGCTACTCCTACATTACTCTGTGCTCCTCCTTCCAAACATGTCCTCTAACTTCTACATTACTCTGTGCTCCTCCTCCTAGACCTGTCGTCCACCTTCTACATTACTCTGTGCTCCTCCTTCCAAACATGTCCTCTAACTTCTACATTACTCTGTGCTCCTCCTTCCAAACATGTCCTCTAACTTCTACATTACTCTGTGCTCCTCCTTCCAAACATGTCCTCTAACTTCTACATTACTCTGTGCTCCTCCTCCTAGACCTGTCGTCCACCTTCTACATTACTCTGTGCTCCTCCTTCCAAACATGTCCTCTAACTTCTACATTACTCTGTGTGCTCCTCCTCCTAGACCTGTCCTCCACCTTCTACATTACTCTGTGCTCCTCCTCCTAGACCTGTCCTCTACCTTCTACATTACTCTGTGCTCCTCCTCCTAGACCTGTCCTCTACCTTCTACATTACTCTGTGCTCCTCCTCCTAGACCTGTCCTCTACCTTCTACATTACTCTGTGCTCCTCCTCCTAGACCTGTCCTCTACCTTCTACATTACTCTGTGCTCCTCCTTCTAGACCTGTCCTCCACCTTCTACATTACTCTGTGCTCCTCCTGCTAGACATGACCTCTACCTTCTACATTACCCTGTGCTCCTCCTCCTAGACCTGTCCCCTACCTTCTACATTACCCTGTGCTCCTCCTAGACCTGTCCTCTACCTTCTACATAACTCTGTGCTCCTCCTCCTAGACCTGTCCTCCACTTTCTACATTACTCTGTGCTCCTCCTCCTAGACCTGTCCTCCACCTTCTACATTACTCTGTGCTCCTCCTCCTAGACCCATCCTCCACCTTCTACACTACTCTGTGCTCTTTTTTTATAGACCTGTCCTCCACCTTACTCCTCCTTCTACATTACCCTGTGCTCCTCCTTCTACAGTATTATGTGCTCCTCCTCCTCCTAGACCTGTCTTCCACCTTCTACATTACTCTGTGCTCCTCCTTCTACATTACCCTGTTCTCCTCTTCCTAGACCTGTTCTCCTCCTTCTACATTACCCTGTGCTCCTCCTTCTACATTACCCTGTGCTCCTCCTTCTACATTACTCTGTTCTCCTCCTTCTATATTACTCTGTTCTCCTCCTTCTATATTACTCTGTGCTCCTCCTCCTCGACATGTTCTATTCCTTCTACATTACTATTGGCCCCTCCTCCTAGACCTGTTCTCCTCCTTCTACATTACTCTGTGCTCTTCCTCCTTGACATGTTCTATTCCTTCTACATTACTATTGGCCCCTCCTCCTAGAACTGTTCTCCTCCTTCTACATTACCCTGTGCTCCTCATTCTACATTACTCTGTGCTTCTCCTCCTAGACCTGTTCTGCTCCTTCTACATTACTCTGTGCTCCTCCTAGACATGTTCTCCTCCTTCTACATTACTCTTGGCTCCTCCTCCTAGAACTGTTCTCCTCCTTCTACATTACCCTGTGCTCCTCCTTCTACATTACTCTGTGCTCCTCCTTCTGCATTACTCTATGCTCCTCCTTCTACATTACCCTGTGCTCCTCCTCCTAGACATGTTCTTCTCCTTCTACATTGCTCTGTGCTCCTCCTTATACACCTGTCAGCTTTGAGATCAATATTTGTAAATGTGAAGGCACCACCATTTTTCCCATATGTGCAATAAAAAGTCCACAATGTAATGTATATAGAGGTCGCCAAAATGCTGGAAGTTGGAAACCATTGGCCGTGTTGTATTTTATTCCAATCCTTGTGCCACCACTTGAGTTGTCTCTCGGTGGACTATTCCTGTGTTATTCGGCTGGAGAGATGGCAGTCTAAGGCTGTATTCACACAGCACATACTCGGTCTATCTTTTCTATTTGTCAGAAGGGATGCCGATGTATACAGTGGGGTACAGGCAGTCGTCCCAGTGTATTGACCCAAACGTGATCAACCAATGTCTACTAATGTCTACCTGCGCTCTGCTGTCAGTCATGTGACCTAATATCTAAGCAGTACTGCCATCTGAGCTCCCATAATGCACTGTTCAGGGATATGATTCAGCAGACGTTGCGTCCTTTGTCACCGAAGCTCTTTACCGTGATATATGGCCGGTGAATTATCTTGTGTCTCAGATGAATCCTATAGTCCGCACTCCGCAGTAAGCGTTCGGTAATTCGATTTCTTTTGCAGTTCAGCCTCTTTCCCTATTTTGATGTATAAAGTTAAATATATGAAGATAAACCCCTATATATTGTAATCTGTACGGTGACACGCTATCATCTGTAATCCTCTTAATTTGCCGTATCCTCTGTATCTCTTCCTTTCTCGGTTAATGGAAGGGTTTGGCATGGAATCAGCTGACTCGATCAGTTTTTAGATTGGATTAACGCTGCGTTCTATTGTAGAATGTTTACCTTGTTGGGAACAGATGACTCTTGATGTTCTTCTTGAGCGATCAGCCAAGTTTTTTTATTCTAAGATAGGAAAATAACTTGGAAAATGCTTGAGCAAAAAACTCAGCGAGGATAAAGATACATGGGCAGTGACAACAAGGAGTTAAAGAGGTATTTTTGTATCAGAAAAGCTTTTACATAAGACTGTCACCCCAAGAAATAATACTTGCTAATATAATGTTATCACACATTGTACTGGCTTCAGCATGTTTTTGTGTGATTTATCTCTGACAGGAAGTTGTGTAGTCCTCTTATTGTTAGTGTGGTGTTGTCTCAGCAGGTCATGGCTCCTCCTTCTCTCCTATCAGGAAGTTGTGTTGTCCTCTCATTGTTAATGTGGTGTTGTCTCAGCAGCTACTGGCTCCTTCTTCTCTCCTGACAGGAATTTGTGTAGTCCTTTCATTATCAATATGGTGTTGTCATAGTAGCTCCTTTAGCCCCTCCCCCCTCTCTCTTAAGGGAGTGACTATTCCAGCCATTTATTTTTTTAAGTAATATGCAGCTCCTTTTTGACTCTGTCTGGTTCTCTTATCTTATGTCTTCTTCCTGCTTCCGAAACAATCGCTTGATGCAGGACCTGCAGGCTCAGCCAATCACTGGCCAACATGGAACACACTGTTGTGGCCAGTGATTGGCTGAACCACAAGTCAAGCATCGAGCGCTCCTCTCGGAAACAGAAGAGAGAAGATCACAGGACCGGACAGAGGTGAACAGGAGCTGCGGGGGACCGGGGCTGGGTAAGTATAGTTTACTCATTCAAAAGTTTTTTTATTTTCCAATAAGAAAAGGGACGGGGGCAGGGAAAGGGGTGGTGCAAAAAAAAGGGAGAAGGGCGAGGGAAATAAAAATACAACACTGAGGACAAATGCCTCCACAAACAAAAACATCCGGGTTACAATAATATTAAAATAAAACCATCAGTGCCAATCCCATAAGCCTAAAGATACAGGTGATTGAGATACATAAGCAGGAACCCATGGGAAAATTCACTATAACCTCACCAGGAGCTCAAATTTAAAAATGAGGTAAAAAAAAAATAAAAACATAACATTTTCTTTTCTGAACATCAGGTTTGAGGAGGATAAATATAGTTTTATAATTTTTTTTCCATAATAGCATATTAGTTAAAAATAAATAAATAGGTTGGAATACCCCTTTAAATGGGTACTCCGCTGCTAGACTTCTTATCCCCTATCCAAATCATGGGGGTCCCGCTGCTGTGGCCCCCTGCGGTCTACCGCAGCACCTGGCGTTCTAAATAAACACTATTCCTGCGGCAGTGGTCGTGACGTCGGCTGACACACCCCCTCCCATAGACGTGAATAGAGGGGGCATAGCCGTGATGTCACAATCACACTGGAGCACCCCTTTAAAGGGGTACTTCGTTGGAAAACGTTTTTTTTTTTTTTAAATCAACTGGTGCCAGAAAGTTAAACAGATTTGTAAATGACTTCTATTAAAAAAATCTCAATCCTTCCAGTACTTATTAGCTGCTGAATACTACAGAGGAAATTATTTTCTTTTTGAAGCACAGAGCTCTCTGCTGACATCATGACCACAGTGCTCTCTGCTGACATATCTGTCCATTTTAAGAACTGTCCAGAGTGGAAGAAAATCCTCATAGAAAACATATGCTGCTCTGGACAGTTCCTAAAATGGACAGAGATGTCAGTAGAGAGCACTGTGGTCATGATGTCAGCAGAGAGCTCTGTGCTCCAAAAAGAAAATAATTTCCTCTGTAGTATTCAGCAGCTAATAAGTACTGGAAGGATTTAGATTTTTTAATAGAAATAATTTACAAATTTTTTCAACTTTGTCACATGTTGATTTAAGAAGAAAAGTTTTCCACTGGAGTACCCCTTTAAGCATCTGAATATCTATATTATTGAGCACACTTTTAGCTGTGCCCCCTCTGTCGTAGCCGCTCCTGATTCTTGTATATACTTATGTTATATAATGCAGAGGTGACGAGCTTAAAGGGATTGTACAGAACTAGATAAAATGATCTTTGCAGGACACCCCCCCCCCCACCCCATCCTTTGTATAAAAAGCTAAATCATAAATCACTTCTTCATTGGATTAACCGAGGAGATAAACCAATGTCTCTCACTTTTTTGGAATTATAAATTTGATATTTGTAGAAAATGATGTTTGGGACACAGGCACGATCCCTCAGCGCCCCTCCTGAAATGACCGCCGGGTTCTCTGATTATCCCTATAGGACAGATTAAAGAGTACCTCTTGTGATCTTGCTAAATGTTATAATCCCCCCAGGTCACTGCCCCCATCATGATAGACCGCCCCCCATCTTTGTTTTTATTACCGTATATACTCGAGTATAAGCCGACCCGAGTATAAGCCGAGACCCCTAATTTCAACCCAAAATCCCAGGAAAAGTTATTGACTCGAGTATAAGCCTAGGGTGGGAAATACCTCATCCCCCCCTGTCATCATCCAGACCCGTCATTAACATCCTCATCATCCCCTTGTCATCATCCCACACATCCCCCCTTCATCATCCCCTTATCATCCCACACATCCCCCCTTCATCATCCCCTTGTCATCATCCCACACATCCCCTTATCATCCCACACATCCCCCCTTCATCATCCCCTTATCATCCCACACATCCCCCCTTCATCATCCCCTTGTCATCATCCCACACATCCCCTTATCATCCCACACATCCCCCCTTCATCATCCCCTTGTCATCATCCCACACATCCCCTTATCATCCCACACATCCCCCCTTCATCATCCCCTTGTCATCATCCCACACATCCCCTTATCATCCCACACATCCCCCCTTCATCATCCCCTTGTAATCATCCCACCCCCCCCCCCCTTCATCATCCCCACCCCCCTTCATCATCCCCACACCCCCCCCCCCCTTCATCATCCTCTTCTCATCATTCGCCCTCAGTGGTCTTCAACCTGCGGACCTCCAGAGGTTTCAAAACTACAACTCCCAGCAAGCCCGGGCAGCCATCGGCTGTCCGGGCTTGCTGGGAGTTGTAGTTTTGAAACCTCCGGAGGTCCGCAGGTTGAAGACCACTGCGGCCTTCAACATCATCCAGCCCCCTCTCACCCCCTTTAGTTCTGAGTACTCACCTCCGCTCGGCGCTGGTCCGGTCCTGCAGGGCTGTCCGGAGAGGAGGTGGTCCGGAGAGGAGGTGGTCCGGTGAGGAGGTGGTCCGGGCTGCTATCTTCACCGGGGGCGCCTCTTCTCCGCGCTTCCGGCCCGGAATAGAGGCGTTGCCTTGACAATGACGCAGAAGTACGTTGGCAATGAACGCACCTCTGCGTCGTTGTCACGGCAACGTGACTATTCTGAGGCCGGGCCCGAAGCGCTTAGAAGAGGCCTCCCCGGTGAAGATAGCAGCCCGGAACCAGTATCCCACCGGACCACCTCCTCTCCGGACAGTCCTGCAGGACCGGACCAGCGCCGAGTGGAGGTGAGTACTCAGAACTAAAGGGGGTGAGAGGGGGCTGGATGATGTTGAAGGCCGCAGTGGTCTTCAACCTGCGGACCTCCGGAGGTTTCAAAACTACAACTCCCAGCAAGCCCGGACAGCCGATGGCTGCCCGGGCTTGCTGGGAGATGTAGTTTTGAAACCTCTGGAAGTCCGCAGGTTGAAGACCACTGCGGGTGGGGGAGTTCACTCGAGTATAAGCCGAGGGGGTGTTTTCAGCACGAAAAATCGTGCTGAAAAACTCGGCTTATACTCGAGTATATACGGTATTTCTTTTAATTTTTTTTGTTTTCTACCTTGATTTTCTGGATTTCTCTGTATTTTCTGCTCAGTCAGATTCACAGACAGGGAAGGGGCGTTCCCCAGCGGCGTGACATCATCTGAAGTCATACAGGGGAGAACTTCCTCCCTCACTCTGCTACACACAGCCCAGAGCAGTTCAGTGTGAGATGAGCTATTATTGGCTAAGGCTGCACACACCCTCCTCAGCACACCAGATTGCATTTCCTGAGTCCAAAGTCAGTGCAAGAGATGGGGTGGGGGGGTTGAGAGAGCGGGATGTGCTCTGAACATGTAGGGAGACACCTCATGGCAGCTTTTTTAAACACAAATAAAACATAGAAAACTAAAAAAATAAATAAAATCAAAGTATATTAGAATTTTTATTTATTTACCATAAATAAAGAAATTGCTAAAATTAGTTTTAATGAGCGTGGTCATTTAATTTCATTTATATTGTTAGAATTTAACCCACATCTATATAGTTAGAATCAATAATACAGGTAGTAATATTCCTGTTACTTTCTCATAGGATGCGACTCTGAATGATGGGAATTCCTTCAGTCCGCTGATGCTGGCCTCCCCGTCCTCCATGATAAACCAGGTGAAGTTTGAGGATGAGCCTGAGGTCAGGGACCTCTTCATCACCGTGGACGAGCCGGAGAGTCACATCACAGCCATCGAGACCTTCATCACCTACAGGATCGCAACAAAGGTCGGTGTAAAGTGCAAAAAAATATAAAAAGGGTCAAATGGAAATAAAATACAATGCTTCCTTTTTTGGGGGGGAGATTTTGTTATGGTTCATTTTGCAGCATAATTGTACTTTATTCTGTGGGCCAGAAGGAGTTAATACTTAAAAATGAAATAACTTTTAACAAAAAAATAAAAAAAGTTCTGCTAGCGGAATTACGCAAGTGAAAATTCTGAAGTGTGAATGGGAGTGCGGAATCCAATAGAAGTCTATTGGGCTTTAATTTGAGGCTGAATTCTGCCGTGTGAATAGACCCTTACCCCCTTTACTATTTGACAAACCCTGATCATGTCAGTCCTAGTCCATAATGACCGCAACATCTAACCCTCCTCGTGTCCTACAGCTGTTCTGGATGCCCCGATTTCACCACGGTGGTCCCGAACAGCCCACTGAGCTAGCTGAGGGTAGTTTAGTTTCACTTTAGATGCGGCCATCAACTTTGAACGCCGCGTCTAAAGGGTTAATATTAGCCACAGGTCCCGGCCATTGTTAGAGCATAATGTCAGTCTCCTGTCTTGTTATAAATTGGTTCCAGTTCCGTTCGTTCGGTTTTCAACTCGAGAACTTGTACTTTTTATTATTCTCATCTACCACTTCATCAAAGAAAGAGGAGGGGCTTCACCTGAGGGGTCCTTATATTCACCTGGACTGTACCATTACTGATTAAATACTGGATATAATGTACTGCTTTAACTTTTTTCCTGTTAACTGTTTATTAACTCTTTGTTTGCTGCTATCAATTCAGTAAAGAAAAAAATTAGCATAATGCGCGTCTCCTGTCTTTCATAAAATCTATATTTTCCATTACCAAGGGTTGGAAAATCTTCAGTTCTTTAGGTCAGTACAATTACAAGTCTTGGTGCTGGAAGTTTTTCTTTATTCTTATCGGCGGCCCTATGGTACTTAAATCATCTGGGGTCGCCTGGTATGATGCAGGTTTGAGTCAGGTGCCCGCTCCATACACCCTTAGCGGCACCATGACAGGTTAGAGTCATCATGGTTCGTAAAGGGGTTAAAATATCCTTCCTGTTAGTCTACAGTGGTCTCCAAACAGATTTTGTAAAATGATGGCTTCTGAAATCAGTAGGGGGGTCGCCTAGTTTGCAGCAGACTCCATATAACAACATACAGAGGAGATGATCTGCTGTGTTATACACAGTTTGTATTCCGTGCGATTCTTATCATTGGCTGATATTTAACTGTCCCATCACGCCGGCTCTACCTGTGATGTGTTTTTAAAAGATGTTCACTAAAGTTTAAGAGAATTGTACAAATCTTGAAGCTAGAAATCTTTTTGTATTCGTATTAGCAGTGGCCTCAGGTACTGAAATCAGCCAGGGGTCACCGGGTATGTAGTGGGCTCCTGACCCCATACACCCTTAGTGGCACCATGACAGGTTAGATGACGGTCTGTTTTATACACATTGGCCCTTATTTACTAAGAGTGTTGTGGAGGTTTCTTTGTGGGTTTTAATTCCCTACAATTTATTTTCCACGGTATTTACTAAGGTTTCCCTACATTTTCCACTTTTCCCTACATTTTGCTCTTTTACACTTGTTCTGCACCCTGGTTGGGAAGCACTGCTGTGTTACCTAGGATGAGGTCATGTGACCCAGCAGAGCCCATGCTGTGTTACCTAGGATGAGGTCATGTGACCCAGCAGAGCCCATGCTGTGTTACCTAGGAAGAGGTCATGAGACCCTGCAGAGCCCATACTATGTTTCCTAGGAAGAGGTCATGTGACCCAGCAGAGCCCGTAATGTGTTACCTAGGATGAGGTCATGTGACCCAGCAGAGCCTGTACTGTGTTAGGCTGGGTTCACACTATGTTTTGTACCTACGGTTCCCGTATACGGCTGGGAGGAGGGGGGCGGGGCTTAATCATGGCGCCCGCACTCAGCCGTATAGGGGAACCGTATTTAATGTATGTCTATGAGCCGACCGGAGTGAACCGCAGCCTCCGGTCGGCTGCGTTTTCGGCAGTATGCGGTTTCCCGACCGCAGGCAAAAACGTGGTCGACCGCGTTTTTGCCTACGCTCGGGAAACCGCATACAGCCGAAAAAGCAACCGACCGGAGGCTGCGGTTCACTCCCGTCGGCTCATAGACATACATTAAATATGGTTCCCGTATACCACTTAGTGCGGGCGCCGCGATTAAGCCCCGCCCCCTCCTCCCAGCTGTATACAGGAACCGTAGTTACAAAACGTAGTGTGAACCCAGCCTTACCTAGGATGAGGTCATGGGACCCAGCAGAGCCCGTACTGTGTTACCTAGGATGAGGTCATGTGACCCAGCAGACCCCGTACTATCTTAAGGATGAGGTCATGTGACCCAACAGAGCCCGTACTATCTTAAGGATGAGGTCATGTGACCCAGCAGAGCCCGTACTATCTTAAGGATGAGGTCACCGTTGAACATCATACAACCCGTTCCGTAGACAGTGAAAGATCTGCACAAGTTGGTTACAATTAATGTAGTAAAAAGAGAAAACTCGCAGAACATTGTAGATTTCTGGCTACTTTACAGACACTACACGGCTGCTCAGGAAACTCTGGGGTTTTACTTTTTTATTCTTTTCCATAGTGAATGTTTTATCTTTTTTTTTTATATATATATATTTTTTTTTTTCAGACAACGCGCAGCGAATTTGACTCCAGTGAGTTTGAAGTCAGAAGACGATACCAAGATTTCTTATGGTTAAAAAGCCGACTAGAAGATGCCCATCCGACCTTAATAATCCCGGTAAGATCCATACGGTGGGGGCTGAGACCCCGGCTACACCGTACACTGGACACACTGAATGTCCTATCAGGACTCAGCACAGTTAGTAAAGAATAGATTTGTAATATGACAATAATGCTATATTTATTTATTTACTTATTAAAAAAAATTGTATTATTTGTATTGAAACATTTGGGGGGGGGAAACAGTGTTGAACCTGGAATACACTGGGACCCTGTGAAAATTGTGTCTACTTCTGGAATGTGCGTTGTTTTTAGATCAGGGTTCTGTGGTATCATGGACGGGTCCTATTAGATAGAATAAGACTTATGCATTAGATTTATTATGCATCATATGACTTTAATAACTAATGTCACCGGCACTAACCTGTTAGTACGGCGTGTAGTGCGGGTGCCGCTGATTTTAATGATACTTATCCCCACCCCCGATCAATGGTCCAGTTCACCCGCCATCATCTTTAGTCTGGCGGCTTGGCAGACCTGCTCACAGCGGGACTCAGCAGAAAATCAGCAGCATTGATGTCAGCATGTTCCTGCTGTGCACCTAGCCTCCCGCTGGATTAAAGAAGACAACAGACCAACAGGACCATGGATCGGGGGTAAGTAAGTATCATTATTATTAGTGTCACCCACACTACATGTCTGTACAAACAGATTTGATTATTGCAGCTTATCATCCCATCTGCTGGTGATCACCCAGGTGTCAGTTCACCATATTTTGCACAATTGTGGTACAATCTCCATCTATGCCATTGCGGAAAATCTCAAAAAAAATGCAGCTTTAAACACAGCTGTATGACTAGTGATGGTGAGTGTGCACGATATGAGGAAAAAAAGCCTGTCAGCGGAAATTGAATCTTACGGTTGTGCACAAATGCTCTTCAGCTCACAGCAATTCCAGGCCAAGTGCGCTTAGTTCTTCTTCAGTGAGAAGCCTGATGGCGGCATCTTCATGGGCGTGCTAAAATCTGACATGTGCCATCCTTTTTCCCTAATTGGGGGAGACCCAGACAAGCCCCCACCTTCTTCTTTAGATGAGAAGAGTGTGGCCAAGTGTGATGTGCACCCTGCCTCCGGCTGCAGAGTGAACAAGGTCTGAGGTTGAGAACCAAAATCTTAAAGGTTCATGTACACCAGGGCTGCACGATTTGGGGGAAAATGTCATATTGTGATTGCGATAAAATAAACAAATGGTGAAATCCCCCCCAGTTTCCTTTCTATCCCCCAATATCACGTTCCCCCACATTAATTTCTATCCCTCCATTCCATGTCCATGCCCCCATGTCACATCTCCCCCATTACTGTTGTGCTGGGCCAGGGGGAAAACATATAAAACATGATGTTCACCTAGCCCCGGTGTAATGTCCGTTCATCTGTATTTTGTGCTGTTGGTCCTGTTCAGACAATAGGTTTATGTCTGAACAGTTTGTGTTAATTCTCCCTGTGATGGGAGTTAACCTTCCTGACTTCAGCACTGGGAGGATATATAAGACCTCATCAGGTGCTGTTCTGTGCTGGTGATTAGACCTGTATTCTGGCAATGTTGGCATTATGTTCACTATGTCTGTCTGAGCACATATCCTGAGTTTTAGCCATGTTATCTGTCCTGTTCAGTATTTTGTATGTTCATTCTGCATTTGCTTTTTGTTGTCTTAGTCTGCATTCACACTGTGTGTTTTGTCAGTCCTGTTTTGATCTTGTTTGATACTGGATCTTCTAGGATTGAATCTTGTTCTGATCCTTGTGCTAATCCGTCTATCTAGGAGTGAGTGAGTCTTGTGTCTGTACCCGTGTTTGCTTGTATTTGGGATTTTTGTTTCCTCCTAGGTCAGTATCCTGATCAATCAGTGGAGAGTGCCTGCAGGCTAGGAGCCAATTTGGCTTTAGTATTGATGTCCCTCCATGTTTGGAGTGGGATGTCATGTGTGTTCCTTGTTCTGAGTCCAGTGTGAACAGTGCTCTTGATTTCCTGACCCGGTTAGTGTTCTGACATTGTTAACAAGTTTATTCCCTGCATCCCCTGGTTTAGTCTGCTGTAAACTTAACCCCATATCTAGTCTTGTTCATATTATCATATCTGCCAGTTTCTGAACTGCATGTTAGTATGCTATATCCTGCCTTGTTTGTATTTACATATCTGTTTGTTGGTCCCATTATGTTCTTGACTTGTTTCCCCACTTTGTACAGTTCTGTTTGTTTTGTTGACTTTGACGCCCATGCACTTTTAGCGCAAGGAATGGACGTAGAAGAAGTAGGCAGGGAGAGTGGTTTATAGGGACAGCTTTAGGGCTCACTTCTCCCGTGCAGGATGTGGTTCCGGGCCACCGCAGGCAATCAAAAATTTCTCTGGGGGGCATTTTTACATAACGCAATTCGCAAAAAAATGCATTGTGATGTATTGTGCAGCCCTAATGTACAGTATTCTGGATCTTATTCTTGTAAAATAATCTTAGCTCAGAATTCAGATTGATGTGTTTGGAAGCCAAGGAACATTTGGCTGCTCGTCCTTCTCTTCCTTCCAAGTTCTGGTCTCAGCAGTTTTGCCCGGGGATCTTGGCTCTTAGAATTATATTAATATCCCAGAAAGTGATTTTTTTGGGTGACGTTACTTTATCTCAGATATGGCTGTACCTTGTCTTAAAGAGGTACTCCACTCCCCAGTTTTCGGAATATTTATTTCCGAATGCTGGATGCGGATTTCGGGGGTCACCATGCCCCCTTGTGAGGTCACGCCCCACCCCTCAATGCAAGTCTATGGGAGGGGGTGTGACTTCCGTCACACCCCCTCCCATAGACTTGCATTGAGGGGGCAGGGCGTGATGTCCCGAGGGGCGGGGTGTGACATCACGAGGAGCGTGCACTTTTTGGGGCTCAGTCATTACCTTTCTCTTTCCAGCCTCTTCCGGAGAAATTCATAGTGAAGGGAATGGTGGAACGGTTCAATGACGACTTCATTGAGACGCGCAGGAAGGCCTTGCATAAATTTTTGAACAGAATCGCTGATCATCCCACATTAACCTTTAATGAAGACTTCAAGATCTTCCTGACGGCGCAGGCCTGGGTGAGACTTCTGTAGGAGTTTAGAAAGTTTTTTCGCCTTAATCTTTCTGCCTTTAATGGCCGATGTTTTATTTCTGCTCAAGTGGTTTCCTTTTATTCTTTTAATCTTTAAACATTTCTTCTTTCCAAGAAATTGAAAAGGATTTTATATGAAAAGAATTTGCTTCATTTTAATATGGGATTTCGTTTTAATGTATAAATTTAGCATTCTCGAATTTTAGATGTACTGTATGTTACGCTGCATGCTGAAATTAACCCCTTCCTGACATTTGCTTTACTCTTACATCATGATGATCGACCATGGTATCTAGGCTGTTAGCATTTAAGACAGCTTTTCTGAAGAATAATAACAAGATAGAGAGCCATGCTCGGGTCTAGTAAAACAGGAAGCCATGTTGGGAACTATAAATGAAATGGGAGGCCATGCTGAGGAAGAGAAACGAAATGGGAAGCCATGTTGTGGACTAGGATTGAAATAGAAAGCCATGCCTTGGACTAGGAATGTGATGAGAAGCCATGCTGTGGACTAGGAATGTGATGAGAAACCAGGCTGTGGACTAGGAATGAGATGGGGAGCCATGCTGTGGACCAGGAATGTGATGAGAAGCCATGCTGTGGACTAGGAATGTGATGAGGAGCCATGCTGTGGACTAGGAATGTGATGAGGAGCCATGCTGTGGACTAGGAATGTGATGGGGAGCCATGCTGTGGACTAGGAATGAGACGGGGAGCCATGCTGTGGACTAGGAATGAGATTGGGAGCCATGCTGTGGACTAGGAATCAGATGGGGAGCCATGCTGTGGACTAGGAATCAGATGGGGAGCCATGCTGTGGACTAGGAATCAGATGGGGAGCCATGCTGTGGACTAGGAATGAGATGGGGAGCCATGCTGTGGACTAGGAATGAGATGGGGAGCCATGTTGTGGACTAGGAATGAGATGGGGAGCCATGCTGTGGACTAGGAATGTGATGGGGAGCCATGCTGTGGACTAGGAATGTGATGGGGAGCCATGCTGTGGACTAGGAATGACATGGGGAGCCATGCTGTGGACTAGGAATGAGATGGGGAGCCATGCTGTGGACTAGGAATGACATCAGGAGCCATGTTGTGGACTAGGAATGACATGGGGAGCCATGCTGTGGACTGGGAATGAGATGGGGCGCCATGCTGTGAAGTAGGAATGAGATGGGGCGCCATGCTGTGGACTAGGAATGAGATGGGGCGCCATGCTGTGGACTAGGAATGAGATGGGCCGCCATGCTGTGGACTAGGAATGACATGGGGAGCCATGCTGTGGACCAGGAATGAGATGGGGAGCCATGCTGTGGACTAGGAATGAGATGGGGAGCCATGCTGTGGACTGGAAATGACATGGGGAGATATGCTGTGGACTAGAAATGAGATGGGGAGCCATGCTGTGGACTAGGAATGACATGGGGAGCCATGCTGTGGACTAGGAATGACATGGGGAGCCATGCTGTGGACTAGGAATGAGATGGGGGGCCATGCTGTGGACTAGGAATGAGATGGGGAGCCATGCTGTGGAGTAGAAATGAGATGGGGAGCCATGCTGTGGACTAGGAATGACATGGGGAGCCATGCTGTGGAGTAGGAATGAGATGGGGAGCCATGCTGTGGACTAGGAATGAGATGGGGAGCCATGCTGTGGACTAGGAATGAGATGGAGAGCCATGCTGTGGACTAGGAATGAGATGGAGAGCCATGCTGTGGACTAGGAATGAGATGGAGAGCCATGCTGTGAAGTACGAATGACATGGGGAGCCATGCTGTGGACTAGGAATGACATGGGGAGCCATGCTGTGGACTAGGAATGACATAGGGAGCCATGCTGTGGACTAGGAATGAGATGGGGAGCCATGCTGTGGACTAGGAATGAGATGGAGAGCCATGCTGTGGACTAGGAATGAGATGGAGAGCCATGCTGTGGACTAGGAATGAGATGGAGAGCCATGCTGTGAAGTACGAATGACATGGGGAGCCATGCTGTGGACTAGGAATGACATGGGGAGCCATGCTGTGGACTAGGAATGACATAGGGAGCCATGCTGTGGACTAGGAATGAGATGGGGAGCCATGCTGTGGACTAGGAATGTGATGAGGAGCCATGCTGTGGACTAGGAATGTGATGAGGAGCCATGCTGTGGACTAGGAATGGGATGGGGAGCCATGCTGTGGACTAGGAATGACATGGGGAGCCATGCTGTGGACTAGGAATGACATGGGAAGCCATGCTGTGGACCAGGAATTAGATTGGGAGCCGTGCTGTGGACAAGGAATCAGATGGGGAGCCATGCTGTGGACTAGGAATGAGATGGAGAGCCATGCTGTGGACCAGGAATGAGATGGGGCGCCATGCTGTGGACTAGGAATGAGATGGGGCGCCATGCTGTGGACTAGGAATGACATCGGGAGCCATGTTGTGGACTAGGAATGACATGGGGAGCCATGCTGTGGACTAGGAATGACATGGGGAGCCATACTGTGAAGTAGGAATGAGATGGGGCGCCATGCTGTGGACTAGGAATGAGATGGGGCGCCATGCTGTTGACTAGGAATGACATGGGGAGCCATGCTGTGGACCAGGAATGAGATGGGGAGCCATGCTGTGGACTAGGAATGAGATGGGGAGCCATGCTGTGGACTGGAAATGACATGGGGAGATATGCTGTGGACTAGGAATGAGATGGGGAGCCATGCTGTGGACTAGGAATGACATGGGGAGCCATGCTGTGGACTAGGAATGACATGGGGAGCCATGCTGTGGACTAGGAATGACATGGGGAGCCATGCTGTGGACTAGGAATGTGATGGGGAGCCATGCTGTGGACTAGGAATGTGATGAGGAGCCATGCTGTGGACTAGGAATGAGATGGGGAGCCATGCTGTGGAGTAGGAATGAGATGGGGAGCCATGCTGTGGACTAGGAATGAGATGGGGAGCCATGCTGTGGACTAGGAATGAGATGGGGAGCCATGCTGTGGACTAGGAATGAGATGGGGAGCCATGCTGTGGACTAGGAATGAGATGGGGAGCCATGCTGTGGACTAGGAATGAGATGGGGAGCCATGCTGTGGACTAGGAATGAGATGGGGAGCCATGCTGTGGACTAGGAATGACATGGGGAGCCATGCTGTGGAGTAGGAATGAGATGGGGAGCCATGCTGTGGACTAGGAATGAGATGGGGAGCCATGCTGTGGACTAGGAATGTGATGGGGAGCCGTGCTGTGGAGTAGGAATGAGATGGGGAGCCATGCTGTGGACTAGGAATGAGATGGGGAGCCATGCTGTGGACTAGGAATGTGATGGGGAGCCATGCTGTGGACTAGGAATGTGATGGGGAGCCATGCTGTGGACTAGGAATGACATGGGGAGCCATGGTGTGGACTAGGAATGAGATGGGGAGCCATGCTGTGGACTAGGAATGTGATGGGGAGCCATGCTGTGGACTAGGAATGTGATGGGGAGCCATGCTGTGGACTAGAAATGTGATGGGGAGCCATGCTGTGGACTAGGAATGTGATGGGGAGCCATGCTGTGGACTAGGAATGAGATGGGGAGCCATGCTGTGGACTAGGAATGACATGGGGAGCCATGCTGTGGACTGGGAATGAGATGGGGCGCCATGCTGTGAAGTAGGAATGAGATGGGGCGCCATGCTGTGAAGTAGGAATGAGATGGGGCGCCATGCTGTGGACTAGGAATGTGATGAGGAGCCATGCTGTGGACTAGGAATGTGATGAGGAGCCATGCTGTGGACTAGGAATGGGATGGGGAGCCATGCTGTGGACTAGGAATGACATGGGGAGCCATGCTGTGGACTAGGAATGACATGGGAAGCCATGCTGTGGACCAGGAATTAGATTGGGAGCCGTGCTGTGGACAAGGAATCAGATGGGGAGCCATGCTGTGGACTAGGAATGAGATGGAGAGCCATGCTGTGGACCAGGAATGAGATGGGGCGCCATGCTGTGGACTAGGAATGAGATGGGGCGCCATGCTGTGGACTAGGAATGACATCGGGAGCCATGTTGTGGACTAGGAATGACATGGGGAGCCATGCTGTGGACTAGGAATGACATGGGGAGCCATACTGTGAAGTAGGAATGAGATGGGGCGCCATGCTGTGGACTAGGAATGAGATGGGGCGCCATGCTGTTGACTAGGAATGACATGGGGAGCCATGCTGTGGACCAGGAATGAGATGGGGAGCCATGCTGTGGACTAGGAATGAGATGGGGAGCCATGCTGTGGACTGGAAATGACATGGGGAGATATGCTGTGGACTAGGAATGAGATGGGGAGCCATGCTGTGGACTAGGAATGACATGGGGAGCCATGCTGTGGACTAGGAATGACATGGGGAGCCATGCTGTGGACTAGGAATGACATGGGGAGCCATGCTGTGGACTAGGAATGTGATGGGGAGCCATGCTGTGGACTAGGAATGTGATGAGGAGCCATGCTGTGGACTAGGAATGAGATGGGGAGCCATGCTGTGGAGTAGGAATGAGATGGGGAGCCATGCTGTGGACTAGGAATGAGATGGGGAGCCATGCTGTGGACTAGGAATGAGATGGGGAGCCATGCTGTGGACTAGGAATGAGATGGGGAGCCATGCTGTGGACTAGGAATGAGATGGGGAGCCATGCTGTGGACTAGGAATGAGATGGGGAGCCATGCTGTGGACTAGGAATGACATAGGGAGCCATGCTGTGGAGTAGGAATGAGATGGGGAGCCATGCTGTGGACTAGGAATGAGATGGGGAGCCATGCTGTGGACTAGGAATGTGATGGGGAGCCGTGCTGTGGAGTAGGAATGAGATGGGGAGCCATGCTGTGGACTAGGAATGAGATGGGGAGCCATGCTGTGGACTAGGAATGTGATGGGGAGCCATGCTGTGGACTAGGAATGTGATGGGGAGCCATGCTGTGGACTAGGAATGACATGGGGAGCCATGGTGTGGACTAGGAATGAGATGGGGAGCCATGCTGTGGACTAGGAATGTGATGGGGAGCCATGCTGTGGACTAGGAATGTGATGGGGAGCCATGCTGTGGACTAGGAATGTGATGGGGAGCCATGCTGTGGACTAGGAATGTGATGGGGAGCCATGCTGTGGACTAGGAATGAGATGGGGAGCCATGCTGTGGACTAGGAATGACATGGGGAGCCATGCTGTGGACTGGGAATGAGATGGGGCGCCATGCTGTGAAGTAGGAATGAGATGGGGCGCCATGCTGTGGACTAGGAATGAGATGGGGCGCCATGCTGTGGACTAGGAATGAGATGGGCCGCCATGCTGTGGACTAGGAATGACATGGGGAGCCATGCTGTGGACCAGGAATGAGATGGGGAGCCATGCTGTGGACTGGAAATGACATGAAGAGATATGCTGTGGACTAGAAATGAGATGGGAAGCCATGCTGTGGACTAGGAATGAGATGGGGAGCCATGCTGTGGACTAGGAATGAGATGGGGAGCCATGCTGTGGACTAGGAATGACATGGGGAGCCATGCTGTGGACTAGGAATGACATTGGGAGCCATGCTGTAGACTAGGAATGAGATGGGGGGCCATGCTGTGGACTAGGAATGAGATGGGGAGCCATGCTGTGGAGTAGAAATGAGATGGGGAGCCATGCTGTGGACTAGGAATGACATGGGGAGCCATGCTGTGGAGTAGGAATGAGATGGGGAGCCATGCTGTGGAGTAGGAATGAGATGGGGAGCCATGCTGGGGAGTAGGAATGAGATGGAGAGCCATGCTGTGGACTAGGAATGAGATGGAGAGCCATGCTGTGGACTAGGAATGAGATGAAGAGCCATGCTGTGGACTAGGAATGTGATGGGGAGCCATGCTGTGGAGTAGGAATGAGATGGGGAGCCATTCTGTGGACTAGGAATGACATGGGGAGCCATGCTGTGGACTAGGAATGACATAGGGAGCCATGCTGTGGACTAGGAATGAGATGGGGAGCCATGCTGTGGACTAGAAATGAGATGGAGAGCCATGCTGTGGACTAGGAATGAGATGGAGAGCCATGCTGTGGACTAGGAATGAGATGGAGAGCCATGCTGTGGAGTAGGAATGAGATGGAGAGCCATGCTGTGGAGTAGGAATGAGATGGGGAGCCATGCTGTGGACTAGGAATGACATGGGGAGCCATGCTGTGGACTAGGAATGAGATGGGGAGCCATGCTGTGGACTAGGAATGACATGGGGAGCCATGCTGTGGACAAGGAATCAGATAGGGAGCCATGCTGTGGACTAGGAATGAGATGGAGAGCCATGCTGTGGACCAGGAATGAGATGGGGCGCCATGCTGTGGACTAGGAATGAGATGGGGCGCCATGCTGTGGACTAGGAATGACATCGGGAGCCATGCTGTGGACTAGGAATGACATGGGGAGCCATGCTGTGGAGTAGGAATGAGATGGGGAGCCATGCTGTGGACTAGGAATGACATGGGGAGCCATGCTGTGGACTAGGAATGAGATGGGGAGCCATACTGTGAAGTAGGAATGAGATGGGGAGCCATGCTGTGGACTAGGAATGACATGGGGAGCCATGCTGTGGAGTAGGAATGAGATGGGGAGCCATGCTGTGGACTAGGAATGAGATGGGGAGCCATGCTGTGGACTAGGATTGAGATGGGGAGCCATGCTGTGGACTAGGAATGAGATGGGGAGCCATGCTGGGGAGTAGGAATGAGATGGGGAGCCATGCTGTGGACTAGGAATGAGATGGGGAGCCATGCTGTGGACTAGGAATGAGATGGGGAGCCATGCTGTGGAGTAGGAATGAGATGGGGAGCCATGCTGTGGACTAGGAATGAGATGGGGAGCCATGCTGTGGACTAGGAATGAGATGGGGAGCCATGCTGTGGAGTAGGAATGAGATGGGGAGCCATGCTGTGGACTAGGAATGTGATGGGGAGCCATGCTGTGGAGTAGGAATGTGATGGGGCGCCATGCTGTGGACTAGGAATGAGATGAGGAGCCATGCTGTGGACTAGGAATGAGATGGGGAGCCATGCTGTGGAGTAGGAATGAGATGGGGAGCCATGCTGTGGACCAGGAATGAGATGGGGGGCCATGCTGTGGACTAGGAATGAGATGGGGAGCCATGCTGTGGACCAGGAATGAGATGGGGGGCCATGCTGTGGACTAGGAATGAGATGGGGAGCCATGCTGTGGACTAGGAATGAGATGGGGAGCCATGCTGTGGACTAGGAATGAGATGGGGAGCCATGCTGTGGACCAGGAATGAGATGGGGGGCCATGCTGTGGACTAGGAATGAGATGGGGAGCCATGCTGTGGAGTAGGAATGAGATGGGGAGCCATGCTGTGGACTAGGAATGACATCGGGAGCCATGCTGGGGACTAGGAATGAGATGGGGAGCCATGCTGTGGACTAGGAATGAGATGGGGAGCCATGCTGTGGACTAGGAATGAGATGGGGAGCCATGCTGTGGACTAGGAATGAGATGGGGAGCCATGCTGTGGAGTAGGAATGAGATGGGGAGCGATATCACATATAGTTTTTCTGGGGGCTGTAGATATAACTTTTGGCTCATTTGTCCTTTTTATTTATTTGTATTATTTGTACTGTTAACCCCATACATGACCAAGTCTTTGCACATATTATTATTCTGCCTTCTCTTCCTCTAGGAGCTGACGTCTCACAAAAAGCAGGGTCCGGGGCTGCTCAGCAGAATGGGGCAGACCATCAAAGCCGTCGCATCCTCTGTGCGAGGGGTTAAAAATCGCCCTGAAGAGTTTACGGAGCTGGGAGAATACGTGGACGATTTTGGACAGAAGATATCGGTATTAGACAAAGTGTCCCAGAGAATTCATAAGGAAGAGAAAGGTAGGTCATATGGAGGCAGGTAGAACAGTGGTCTCCAAACTGTAGACCTTCAGCTGTTGCAAAACTACAGCTCCCAGCATGTCCTGACAGCCATCGGCCGTCACGCTCCCTCCCATAGACTTGCATTGAGGGGGCGTGGCCAAGACATCACGTGCGGGGCATAACTGTGACTTCACGAGCCCCCGGCACTGCATCCAACGCTCTGAACACCCAGTGGGGGGGACCCCCGCAATCAGACACCTTATTCCTTATCCTATGAATAGGGGATAAGATGTCTTGGGGCGGAGTACCCCTTTAAAGGGAATTTTTTTCATGCTGCCTGAAGCAGGAGCCATGGAGACGGTCCCCATCTTATCCCCCCCCCCCCCACCAGCACTGAGATCTCAGCCTGTTTGGGTATAGGGAGAGATCTATAAATCAAGGCCAGTGGGTGGGGAGAAGCACCCTGGGACCACCCCCATGGCACCTTATTCAGATAATGGGGCTGAGCTGTAGTGTCAGACACTGACCAGGAGAGGCGCTGCTTATGAGATATTACAGGGACCGTTTTAATGTCCTTTAAAGGAAAACAGTCAGCTTTCTTACCCCGCACTAACCAGCGTTACTGGCTAGTAGTGCGGGGGGCGCTGACCAGTTTGATCCTTACCGTGCCTGGATCCGCCGCGCCGTTCCGCCTTAATCTTCTATTTTCGCTATGTGCAAATGAGGTGCTAACTGGCACTCTGACATCAGTGCCAGGCCGCAGCGCCGCCCAGCTCATCAATATTCCTCCCCTCTATCTTCATTACAGAGCGGGGAGAGGCGGAGGGAGGGGAGGAATTATGATGAGCACCTCATTTGCATATGCCGAAAATAGAAGATTAAAGGGAAAACTTTTTTTTTTTTTTTTAAATCAACTGGTGCCAGAAAGTTAAACAGATTAGTAAATTACTTCTTAATCCTTAATCCTTCCAGTACTTTTTAGGGGCTGTATACTACAGAGGAAATGCTTTTCTTTTTGGATTTCTCTGATGTCATGACCACAGTGCTCTCTGCTGACCTCTGCTGTCCATTTTTGGAATTGTCCAAAGCAGGAGAGAATCCCCATAGCAAACATATGCTGCTCTGGACAGTTCCTAAAATGGTCAGCAGAGAGCACTGTGGTCATGACATCAGATAAATCCAAAAAGAAAAGCATTTCCTCTGTAGTATATACAGCCCCTAAAAAGTACTGGAAGGATTAAGAATTTTTAATAGAAGTAATTTACAAATCTGTTTAACTTTCTGGCACCAGTTAATTAAAAAAAAAAGTTTTCCATGGGAGTACCCCTTTAAGGCCGAACGGCGCAGCGGATCCGGGCACATTAAGGATTAAACTGGTCAGCGTCCCCCGCACTACCAGCCAGTACCACTTGTTAGTGCGGGGGGGGGGGAAGCTGACGATTTTCCTTTCAACCAATTGACAATGTTACATATCAGTAACAAAACCGTTTTTTGTTAACCTGTTGTTCTGAATGTTTTCTGCTCCATAGATTATTACGAGGAGCTGAAGGAGTACGGTCCGATCTACACCTTGTGGTCGGCCTCGGAGGAGGACCTGGTGGAGCCCCTGCGGGGGGTGGCCGGCTGCATAGACAAGTGCTGCAAGGTGACGGAGGCCTTGAATTCTCAGCTCTCCAGCGATCTGATTCCGATTATTCATGAATACGTTCTGTACAGCGAAACGCTTTCTGTGAGTACGGCTTTACTATTTGGCTTTATGTGACCCCGGGGATTGCAGCGAGTCAATGGCGGTAACATGATTAGCAGATTAAGCTCGTGACTCGGAGGTTTTAGTAGCGTTTCCTCTCCTGATACATTTTTTCGGTGCTTCTGGCTATTGTACGACTTAAAGTGAACTTGTCAGGTTGAATCATCGTATGGTAATGTGGTCGTACATGGAGAATGCCCCATAAATCAGCCCCGGCTTTCGTCACTTATATCAATGGTGACATTTGTCTTCAGTCGGAGTACAGATCCATCGCTCCTGCCAGACACAATGGATTCCATGTTGGTCACTGACCACAGTGAAGGGTTATTTAAGGACTAGTTTTTAGGCGATGCAACTAGAGTAGATGCAAATGCCGATGTCTTCCTCCTAATATCCGAGTTTCTTCCGCATGCAGTACTTGCTTGATAAAAAATTAAATGGAGGGGCACCCACCGGTCACACTGCACCTGCGTTCTATTCACCTGCACCCACCACACATAGCCCATCTGCACCTACACACAGTGTACTGCAGTGGTTCCCAACCATGGTGCCTCCAGCTGTTGCAAAACTACAACTCCCAGCATTCCCGGACAGCCAAAGGCTGTCCGGGCATGCTGGGAGTTGTAGTTTTGCAACAGCTGGAGGCACCATGGTTGGGAACCACAGGTGTACTGACACCTACTGCGCATGGTGCACCCACCGGTCACACTGCACCTACGACATGTAGTGCACCCACCACGAACACCGCACACCTGAATCCACCTGTCACACTGCACCTACCACAAGTACCGCAATCATACACAGTTCACACTGCACACAGTGCACCCACAATGCACCTGCACCCGCCACTCACTCTGCAGCTGCACACAGTGCATCCACTTGACTCCTTATGAGACATTGTATCATCAGGAAATGGCTGCACGTTAAACTGCCCCAAAGGTGTTACAAGGCCGTAACTGGCAGAAATATTTGTCTCACCTCGGTGCTTGTGTTCTGCCGTACACTCCTCTTCCTAAACAACAAGAGAGACTGCAGGATTCAATGGAGGTTAGAAGTAAGGAAAATGGAGAGGTAATCCCGGCTGGGAAGGAGAGGAGTCATGCTGTTGTGTAGTACAGTATAAAATGTTGATTGGGACCATACTGTATACCAAGAATAAGAGGACAGACATACTTATAGACAAGGAATCATGTCTGGATTCGGAATAAGAGGGGTTCTGCTGTGGGGGTAAGAGCATGCGAGGGGTCCGAGGAAGGCCATAGTGGGAACTGTGATGAGGAAAAGGCCGTGAGGACAAACAAGATTTAGAGGAAGGCCATGGTGGGGATCAGGAGTGAGAGGAAGGTCATAGTGGGGACCAGGAATGAGAGGAAGGTCATAGTGAGGACCAGGAGTGGGAGGAAGGCCATGATGGGGACCAGGAAGGAGAGGAAGGCCATAGTGGGGACCAGGAAGGAGAGGAAGGCCATAGTGGGGACCAGGAAGGAGAGGAAGGCCATGGTGGGGACCAGGAAGGAGAGGAATGCCATGGTGGGGACCAGGAATGAGAAGAAGGCCATGGTGGGGACCAGGAAGGAGAGGAAGGTCATGGTGGGGACCAGGAAGGAGAGGAAGGCCATGGTGGGGACCAGGAAGGAGAGGAAGGCCATGGTGGGGACCAGGAAGGAGAGGAATATCATAGTGGAGACCAGGAAGGAGAGGAAGGCCATGGTGGGGACCAGCAAGGAGAGGAATGTCATGGTGGAGACCAGGAAGGAGAGGAAGGCCATGGTGGGGTCCAGGAAGGAGAGGAAGGCCATGGTGGGGACCAGGAAGGAGAGGAAGGCCATGGTGGGGACCAGGAAGGAGAGGAAGGCCATGGTGGGGACCAGGAAGGAGAGGAAGGCCATGGCGGGGACCAGGAAGGAGAGGAAGGCCATGGCGGGGACCAAGAGTGAGAGAGAGGCTGTGATGGGGACCAGGAGTGAAAGGAAGGCCATGGTCAGGAGCAGGAATGAGAGGAAGGCCATGGTGGGGACCAGGAGTGAAAGGAAGGCCATGGTCAGGAGCAGGAAGGAGAAGAAGGCCATGGTGGGGACCAAGAATGAGAGGAAGGTCATAGTGGAGACAGTGGAGAGGTAATCCCGGCTGGGAAGGAGAGGAGTCATGCTGTTGTGTAGTACAGTATAAAATGTTGATTGGGACCGTACTGTATACCAAGAATAAGAGGACAGACATACTTATAGACAAGGAATCATGTCTGGATTTGGAATAAGAGGGGTTCTGCTGTGGGGGTAAGAGCATGCGAGGGGTCCGAGGAAGGCCATAGTGGGAACTGTGATGAGGAAAAGGCCGTGAGGACAAACAAGATTTAGAGGAAGGCCATGGTGGGGATCAGGAGTGAGAGGAAGGTCATGGTGGGGACCAGGAAGGAGAGGAATGTCATGGTGGGGACCAGGAAGGAGAGGAAGGCCATGGTGGAGACCAGGAAGGAGAGGAAGGTCTTGTTGGGGACCAGGAAGTAGAGGAAGGCCATAGTGGGGACCAGGAAGGAGAGGAAGGCCATGGTGGAGACCAGGAAGGAGAGGAAGGCCATGGTGGGGACCAGGAATGAGAAGAAGGCCATGGTGGGGACCAGGAAGGAGAGGAATATCATTGTGGGGACCAGGAAGGAGAGGAAGGCCATAGTGGGGACCAGGAAGGAGAGGAAGGCCATGGTGGGGACCAGGAAAGAGAAGAATGTCATGATGGGGACCAGGAAGGAGAGGAAGGCCATGGGGGGACCAAGAGTGAGAGAGAGGCTGTGATGGGGACCAGGAGTGAAAGGAAGGCCATGGTCAGGAGCAGGAATGAGAGGAAGGCCATGGTGGGGACCAGGAGTGAAAGGAAGGCCATGGTCAGGAGCAGGAAGGAGAAGAAGGCCATGGTGGGGAGCAGGAAGGTGAGGAAGGCCATGGCGGGGACCAAGAATGAGAGGAAGGTCATAGTGGAGACCAGGAAGGAGAGGAAGGCCATGGTGAGGACCGGGAACGAGAGGAAGGCCATGGTGAAGATCGGGAAGGAGAGGAAGGTCATGGTGGGGACCAGGAATAAGAGGAAGGTCATGGTGGGGACCAGGAATAAGAGGACGGCCATGGTGGGGATCAGGAATAAGAGGAAGGTCATGGTGAGGACCAGGAAAGAGAAGAAGGCCATAGTGGGGACCAGGAAGGAGAGGAAGGTCATGGTGGGGACCAGCAATAAGAGGAAGGTCATGGTGGGGACCAGGAATAAGAGGAAGGCTATGTGGGAAGCAAGAGTAAGAGAAAGGCCATAGTGAGAATCAGGAATAAGAGGAAGGCCATGGTGGGGACCAGAAATGAGAGGAAGGCCATGGTGTGGACCAGAAATGAGAGGAAGGCCATGGTGGGGACCAGAAATGAGAGGAAGGCCATGGTGGGGACCAGAAATGAGAGGAAGGCCATGGTGTGGACCAGAAATGAGAGGAATGTCATGGTGGGGACCAGGAAGGAGAGAAAGGTCATGGTGGGGACCAGGAAGGAGAGGAAGGCCATGGTGGGGACCAGTAAATTAATATGTGATACAACATGTGATACGATTATTTGGAGTATAGCTGCTTATTTTTTATTTTATTTTTACATCATTGGTAGAAATTAGTAACGAATACTCCTCCAACCCAGAAAACCTATTAAACAACTTCTGGATGTCACAATGAATCCCATTCCCTCAGTGTCCTCAGCTCCTTGTTCTTAAGTTACTTTGCTCCTTGTTTGTTGATATGAAGGACCCGCAGTTCTGTCCTCTATTTCCTTTGGCACCGGAGTTCTCTTCGGGACGAGCAGCTCACATTTCCCTCTTTTATATATATTAATGCCGGCAGCTTTTCTCTTAATTCCGAAGTTCCCAGTTTACGTGACACTCTGGACGCTCATCTAGACACTTCCACCCTCCGGCGGTCTTCATTACCGGCTGCGAGCTCTACGTATTTTTTGGAGTTTTATCAATGTGGACAGGACTTAGCTGTAAATGTTACTGGAGGGATCTAGCCAAGTTACGGTATCATGTAAGAGGGGGGTGGGGGATACCAGCCGAAGCATAAGTGCAGGCGATTAATGAACTCCACGTCGCAGACATGAGAAAGCAATGGTCACTATACTGCGACCCTGCAGCTATTGAAAAACTACAACTCCCAGCATGCCCGGACAGCCAACGGCTGTCCGAACATGCTGGGAGTTGTAGTTTTGCAACAGCTGCAGGGCCACAGTTTGGACACCACTTCCCATTTAATTATATATTTCTTTTTTAATGTTATTTTATTTTTACCACTGCCCTTTTAGTTATTTATTTATTTTATTTTATTTTTACCACTTCCCTTTTAGTTATTTATTTATTTTATTTTATTTTTACCACTGCCCTTTTAGTTATTTATTTTATATTTTTACCACTGCCCTATATTTATTTATTTTATTTTATTTTTACCACTGCCCTTTTATTTATTTATTTATTTATTTATTTTATTTTATTTTTACCACTGCCCTTTTATTTATTTATTTTATTAATTTTTTTATTTTTACCACTGCCCTTTTAGTTATTTATTTTTTAATTTTATCTAATTTTTACCACTGCCCTTTTATTTATTTTTTAATTTTATTTTATTTTTACCACTGCCCTTTTAGTTATTTATTTATTATTATTTTTTTTACCACTGCCCTTTTATTTATTTATTTTTTAATTTAATTTTATTTTTACCACTGCGCTTCTATTTATTTATTTTTTTATTTAATTTTTACCAATGCCCATTTATTTATTATTTTATTTTTACCACTGCCCTTTTATTTATTTATTTTTTAATTTTATTTTTATTTTTACCACTGCGCTTCTATTTATTTATTTTTTTATTTAATTTTTACCAATGCCCTTTTATTTATTTATTTTTTAATTTTATTTTATTTTTACCACTGCCCTTTTATTTATTTATTTTTTTAATTTTATTTTATTTTTCCCACTGCCCTTTTATTTATTTATTTATTTATTTTATTTTTACCAATGCCTGTTTATTTATTTATTTTTTAATTTAATTTTATTTAATTTTTACCACTGCCCTTTTATTTATTTATTTTTTAATTTAATAAAAATGTTACCACTGCCCTTTTAGTAAGATCTCCCCTTTCTTCAGACCCCCAGCTGCTCTTCAGTCTTATCGCTCCTTTCTGCTACACTAATGTATCGATTTCATTGTATTTTGCGTCCTAGGGCGTCCTGCGGAGAAGAGACCTGATCCAAGCAGAACTCGATGGCAAAGTGGACGCTCTGGTGAACAGGAAAGCCGACAAGGAGGTTGTAAGTAAAAGCTCCCGAGGGAACATCCAGCGCTGTTCACATTGATTGATGATCTGATTCGTGGAGACCACACGTGCACAACGCGCCGCTCGCGGCAAGAACGGGCGGTCACAATGCACAATAGATCTCATGGATCAGAGCTGTCGTAGAGTCAATGCCGCATCGTTTCCTATATTATTATTTTTATTTTTTTTAACTGCAATTTCATGTACAGGATTTATGGTGCATACACGTGACCTGTATACAGTATATACACAGTGCAGACACGTGACCTGTATACAGTATATACACAGTGCAGACACGTGACCTGTATACAGTATATACACAGTGCAGACACGTGACCTGTATACAGTATATACACAGTGCAGACACGTGACCTGTATACAGTATATACACAGTGCAGACACATGACCTGTATACAGTATATACACACAGTGCAGACACGTGACCTGTATACAGTATATATACACAGTGCAGACACATGACCTGTATACAGTATATATACACAGTGCAGACACTTGACCTGTATGCAGTATATACACAGTGCAGACATGTGACCTGTATACAGTATATACACAGTGCAGACATGTGACCTGTATACAGTATATATACACAGTGCAGACACGTGACCTGTATACAGTATATATGCACAGTGCAGACACGTGACCTGTATACACTATATACACAGTGCAGACATGTGACCTGTATACAGTATATATACACAGTAACCCTCGTATATGCTCAGTACGTGAGTCATGTGGTAAATACTTTGCTCTCCCTTCCGGTTTTGCCTCCGTCTCCTCCATTTACACCTAAAGTCAAACCTCTGCGTTCTGCTGGTCTCCTGTTTCCACGCTGTAAATGCGCCGATGGTTTTTATAACTGTGTGAATGTAAAGGATAGGGTCACACGCAGCGCATGCGCAGGGTATTTCATGCTGCGGATGTGCCAGTCACTAGAGCGAGCTCCCTGCTGCCACCCTGTGTGTCATCTCCAGAACAGTTTGTAAACCGGAGTGGTTTTTATGTATTTATTTATTTTATTTTATTTTATTTTGTTAAAAGCATTTTTTTTTTTTTTATTACAATCTCCCATTTATTTTAATGTGAGCGTCCAAGTGAAACCACTCTGGAAAAGTTTTTTTTATACTGTTTTGAGAACTCAATTGTAGCCGCAAACTACAAATTTTTGGGGCGAATGGCAAGGATACAACGAGAAGAAATGTCCAGCACGGTATATTTTCGGATCACATGGATACACACAGGAGCAAACGCCGAACGGTCCATGTGATCCGAAAATAAAGAGCTCCTGGAGATGGTGGGGACTAGGGCTGTGCAGTATACCGGTTCATACCGAATACCGAAATGTTTGGGCTGCACCATATGAATTTTTCCCCATACCAAGGGCCGCCATCAGGGGGTACAACCCATACACCTGTATGGGGCCCGGAGCTTCAGGGGGCTTGTCAGTGAGTGATTGCGACTGTCACTCACTGACCGCTGGGGGCCCGCCAGACTATGACCGGGCCTCATAGTCCGCGGGCCCCTTAAGAGTCACGGCAGGGCCGGTGTTGGGACACAGAACTTGTCAAGACACAGAATTTCTCATTACACTGGACAGGCCAGGGGCTGATGGGAGTCGAAGTGCCCCGCGAAAGGCACGCACGTCTACTCCAGTCACCTGACCTGTCCCTGCGTGATCTCCAGTCCAGATGATCCTCCCCGTGCTCAGGAGCAGCAGCAGCCTCCGCTGCACCGATCCCCGGCAGCCAGCAGGGTAGGTGAACTTGCGGGGGCAGGGGGGTTTGCAATGGTCATGAGAGGTGTGGGGGGAGAGGTGCAATGCAGGGGGGGTGATGAGAGGTGCAGGGGGGTGTTATGGGGGTGATGAGAGGTGCAGGGGGGGTGATGAGAGGTGCAGGGGGGTGTTGTGGGGGTGATGAGAGGTGCAGGGAGTGTAATGGGGGTGATGAGAGGGGCAGGGGAGGGTGATGAGAGGTGCAGGGGGGTGTAATGGGGGTGATGAGAGGGGCAGGGGAGGGTGATGAGAGGTGCAGGGGGTGATTAGAGGTGTAGGGGGGTGATGAGAGGTGCAGGGGGGGGTGATGAGAGGTGCAGGAGGGGGGGATGAGAGGTGCAGGGGGGGTGATGAGATGTGCAGGGGGGTGATGAGGGGTGCAGGGGGGGTGATGAGAGGTGCAGGGGGGTGATGAGAGGTGCAGGGGGGGGTGATGAGAGGTACAGGGGGTGTTATGGGGGTGATGAGAGGTGTATATGTATATATGATTTGTATGCATGTATGGCAGTTTTATATTCAGGGTACAGAGTATGGCAGTATTATATTCGGTGAATACAGTGTGGGGCAGGATTATATTTAGTGGGTACAGTGTATGGCAGGATTATATTCAGGTTACAGTGTGTGGCAGTATTATATTTAGTGGGTACAGTGTATAGCAGAATTATATTCAGGGTACAGTGTATTATATTCAGTGGATACAGTGTGTGGTAGTATTATATTCAGGGTACAGTGTGTGGCAGTATTATATTCGGGGTACAGTGTGTGGCAGTCTTATATTCAGGGGTACAGTGTGTGGCAGTATTATATTCAGGGTACAGTGTGTGGCAGTATTATATTCAGGGTACAGTGTGTGGCAGTATTATATTCAGGGTACAGTGTGTGGCAGTATTATATTCAGGGTACAGTGTGTGGCAGTATTATATTCAGGGTACAGTGTGTGGCAGTATTGTATTCAGGGTACAGTGTGTGGCAGTATTATATTTGGGGTACAGTGTGTGGCAGTATTATATTCAGGGTACAGTGTGTGGCAAAATTATATTTAGTGGGTACAGTGTATAGCAGTATTATATTCAGGGTACAGTGTGTGGTAGTATTATATTCAGGGTACAGTGTATGGCATGAAACAACTTACAATTGCGTGGTCTGCAATGGCAAGAGATACTCAACCCCAAGTGCAGTTGTGCACCTATACTGGGGCGGAGCTCCTGCACTTGTGATCCGTTGCTATGGGCGATCCCCAGCATGATAATATGCATACAATGGAGGATGCCTGCAAACGGTCACAAGTACCACAAAGGCCTCCTACACATGATAAACGTGTGGATGCATGAACTTTAAACATTAGACAAATACATCAATGTGGTCTAAAATAACAGATGATCCTCAACCCCAAGTGCAGTTGTGCACCTACGCTGGGGTGGAGGTCCTGCATTTATGGACCACAATATAGGTTCACTACTGTGGTAGATGTAAACAATGACATTAACTAATCTTCAAAACTGATGTTAAAATTGAGACATTATCCAGTATATCCTTATATTAAGGACATACCTGAGCCCGCACACCAACGCCAAGGTTTCTCAGATGGTACGGGTCCTAACAATAACCTACCTGTGCCGGATAAGCAAAACCAGGAACCAAATTACAGCAGTATTAGGTAGGCCTAGGCTTGTAGACTGCTCCCAGGTTAGCTCCAGTGTGGCTGAGCACACATACAGTGGGAGAGGGCGAGACAAGCTACAAGCCCCACCCTGGTTGGCTAATATAGTGCCGGCCTCACAGGTGAAACCTTAATGCTACCCAGTGTGATGAAAAGAGGCATTAGTATAAACTTTAGACATGAAACAACTTACAATTGCGTGGTCTGCAATGGCAATAGATACTCAACCCCAAGTGCAGTTGTGCACCTATACTGGGGCGGAGCTCCTGCACTTGTGGTCCGTTGCTATGGGCGATCCCCAGCATGAAAATATGCATACAATGGAGGATGCCTGCAAACGGTCACAAGTACCACAAAGGCATCCTACACATGATAAGCATTAAGGTTTCACCTGTGAGGCCAGCACTATATCTAGCCAACCAGGGTGGGGCTTGTAGCCTGTCCCTCCCTCTCCCACTGTATGTGTGCTCAGCCACACTGGAGCTAACCTGGGAGCAGTCTACAAGCCTAGGCCTAATACTGCTGTAATTTGGTTCCTGGCTTTGCCTATCATACACAGGTAGGTTATTGTTAGGACCCGTACCATCTGAGAAACATTGGCGTTGGTGTGCGGGCTCAGGTGTGTCCTTAATATAAGGATATACTGGATAATGTCTCAATTTTAACATCAGTTTTGAGGATTAGTTAATGTCATTGTTACATCTACCACAGTAGTGAACCTATATTGTGGTCCATAAATGCAGGACCTCCACCCCAGTGTAGGTGCACAACTGCACTTGGAGTTGAGGATCATCTGTTATTTTAGACCACATTGGTGAATTTGTTTACAGTGTGTGGCAGTATTATATTCAGAGGGTACAGTGTGTGGCAGTATTATATTCAGGGGTACAGTGTGTGGCAGTATTATATTCAGTGGATACAGTGTGTGGCAGAATTATATTTAGTGGGTACAGTGTATAGCACTATTATATTCAGGGTACAGTGTGAGGTAGTATATTCAGGATACAGTATGTGGCAGTATTATATTCAGGATACAGTGTGTGGCAGTATTATATTTAGTGGGTACAGTGTGTGGCAGTATTATATTTAAGGTACAGTGTGGGGCAGTATTATATTTAGTGGGTACAGTGTATAGCAGTATTATATTCAGGGTACAGTGTGGGGCAGTATTATATTCAGGGTACAGTGTGGGGCAGTATTATATTTAGTGGGTATAGTGTGTGGCAGTATTATATTCAGGGTACAGTGTGTGGCAGTATTATATTCAGGGTACAGTGTGTGTGGCAGTATTATATTCAGGGTACAGTGTGTGGCAGTATTATATTCAGGGTACAGTGTGTGGCAGTATTATATTCAGGGTACAGTGTGGGGCAGTATTATATTCAGGGTACAGTGTGTGGCATGATTATATTTAGTGGGTACAGTGTGGGGCAGGATTATATTTAGTGGGGCAGGATTATATTCAGGGTACAGTGTATGGCAGTATTTTATTTAGGGTACAGTGTGGGGCAGTATTTTATTTAGGGTTCACTTTCTGGCAAGGTTATAATGATTACTGTCTTCATGCAGAGGATGAGGATCTGCTGACAGTGAGGAGCCAATGATTTCTGGATGTCAGACTCTGCAGAGAAGATGGAGCTGGAGGAAAACCTGGTCTCTGGACCAGATGAAAAAGAAAAGATAACAGAGAAGATATCACTCAAGTCAGAAGACGTCACTCAGGTCACTGATATCATTGTGTATTCTCCTGACTGTCCCATCAGAGCTGTAGTCACTTGTAAGTTCTGCAGTGATGATGGGTAAAACTGTGTCCAATCTGTGTCTCTCCAGCTGTTACAAAACTACAACTCCCATTGCCAGAGGCTCTCCAGAATGATGGGAGTTTTAGCTTTCCAACAGCTGGAGAACCACTTTAACTGAGGTGATCGGTGGGGGTCTCAGCAGTTGGACCCCCACCAAAAAAAAATGGGCTGCTTATTCTTAAATGCCCGTGAGGTGCTGTAGAACACTGTGCTATTAAAGAAAAAAATTACTTATCCCCCTATCCAAGGATAGGGTATAAGTTATAGATCGCAGGGGCGTCCAAGCGCTACGCTTGGACCCCCTGCGATCTCCTGCATGGGGCCCCGGCAGTTTGCTGGAAGCTCACGTTTGTACCCCGCAGGAAGCCACGGCTGGCACACCCCCTCCATGTATCTCAAAGGGGTACATGGAGGGGCTTGTCGGCCGGTGCTCCGTGCGGGTAGAGCATGCCCCCCTTCCAGCCGAGATAGCAAGGGGCTCAATGCTCGGACCCCGCACGATCTATAACTTATCTCCTATCCTTGGATAGAGGATAAGTTATTTTTTACCGGGCAACTCCTTTAATAGCACAGTGTTATACAGTACCGCACTCTGCTCTAATCTAATTTGAAATATATATGTCTAGAAAATAAAATAAAAATGGCGGGCAGGCCCTGGGAGGGGGGGGGGGGGACCCAGGCCTTGAGCTGTGTAAGGGGCCCCGAAATTTCTGATGGCAGCCCCCTCATACCGCAATACCGGTTGGGCCCCTCCCCCTTGGGAATGTATTATCAGCCCTGCGCTGCGCTGTCCCCACATCGAGGAACTAATCATATGTGACCCGCCAGCGCTGTTCTGCTCCCCCCAATTAGTGATCAGCCCGGCGGGGTAGTACTCACAGTCAAGCACTGCCCTCCTCCTCTTTGTTGAGGGCCGCCAGCGCTGTAACTTACTGTACGCCAGTGGTCTCTAACCGGCGGACCTCCAGATGTCGCAAAGCTACAACTCCCAGCTTGCCGTGCATGCTGGGAGTTGTAGTTTTGCAACAGCTGGAGGTCCGCAGGTTGGAGACCACTGCTGTACGCTGTATCCCTATGTCCAGGCTGCAAAAGATAAAGAAAATAAACTGTAACTTACCTACGTTGGCCTTATCCTGGGGACTGGAACGTCGGACAGCCGTCAGCCTATCACCAGCCGCAGCAATGTCCCGCCCTGGCCAGTGATAGGCTGAGCCCACTGTCATGTAAGGAGCTCTGTCTGGCTTCTTACATGACAGTGCGTTTAACCTATCACTGGCCGGGGCGGGACATCACTGTGGCCGGTGATAGGCTGACGGCTGTCCGACGTTCCAGTCCCAAGGAACAGCGTGAGGCCGACGTAGGTAAGTTACAGTTTATTTTCTTTATCTTTTGCAGCCCGGGCATAGGGATACAGCGTACAGCAGTGGTCTCCAACCTGCGGACCTCCAGCTGTTGCAAAACTACAACTCCCAGCTTGCCCGGACAGCCGTTGGCTGTCCGGGCATGCTGGGAGTTGTAGTTTTGCTACATCTGGAGGTCCGCAGGTTGGAGACCACTGGCGTACAGTGAGTTCCAGCACCGGAGGGCAGTGCTTGCAGGTGACATATGTGAGTAGTACCCCGCTGGGCTGATAATTAATTGAGGGGGAGCAGAACAGTGCTGGCGGGTAACATGATTTTGTGTGGGGGGGGGGGAGCAGAACAGTGCTGGCGGGTCACATGATTTGGTGGGGGGGGGGAGCAGAACAGCGCTGGCGGGTAACATGATTTGGTGGGGGGGAGCAGAACAGTGCTGGCGGGTAACATGATTTGGTGGGGGGGGGAGCAGAACAGTGCTGGCGGGTAACATGATTTGGTGGGGGGAGCAGAACAGTGCTGGCGGGTAACATGATTTGGTGGGGGGGGGAGCAGAACAGCGCTGGCGGGTAACATGATTTGGTGGGGGGGAGCAGAACAGTGCTGGCGGGTAACATGATTTGGTGGGGGGGAGCAGAACAGCGCTGGTGGGTAACATGATTTGGTGGGGGGAGCAGAAAAGCGCTGGCGGGTAGCATGTTTTTGGTGGGGGGGAGCAGAACACTGCTGGCGGGTAACATGATTTGGTGGGGGGAGCAGAACAGTGCTGGCGGGTAACATGATTTTGTGTGGGGGGGGGGAGCAGAACAGTGCTGGCGGGTCACATGATTTGGTGGGGGGGGGGGGAGCAGAACAGCGCTGGCGGGTAACATGATTTGGTGGGGGGGAGCAGAACAGTGCTGGCAGGTCACATGATTTGGGGGGGGGGAGCAGAACAGTGCTGGCGGGTCACATGATTTGGTGGGGGGGAGCAGAACAGTGCTGGCGGGTAACATGATTTGGTGGGGGGAGCAGAACAGTGCTGGCGGGTAACATGATTTGGTGGGGGGGGGGAGCAGAACAGCGCTGGCGGGTAACATGATTTGGTGGGGGGGAGCAGAACAGTGCTGGCGGGTAACATGATTTGGTGGGGGGGAGCAGAACAGCGCTGGTGGGTAACATGATTTGGTGGGGGGAGCAGAAAAGCGCTGGCGGGTAGCATGTTTTTGGTGGGGGGGAGCAGAACACTGCTGGCGGGTAACATGATTTGGTGGGGGGAGCAGAACAGTGCTGGCGGGTAACATGATTTTGTGTGGGGGGGGGGAGCAGAACAGTGCTGGCGGGTCACATGATTTGGTGGGGGGGGAGCAGAACAGCGCTGGCGGGTAACATGATTTGGTGGGGGGGAGCAGAACAGTGCTGGCGGGTAACATGATTTGGTGGGGGGGAGCAGAACAGTGCTGGCGGGTAACATGATTTGGTGGGGGGGAGCAGAACAGCGCTGGCGGGTAACATGATTTGGTGGGGGGAGCAGAACAGTGCTGGCGGGTAACATGATTTGGTGGGGGGAGAAGAACAGTGCTGGCGGGTAACTTGATTTGGTGGGGGGAGCAGAACAGTGCTGGCGGGTAACATGATTTGGTGGGGGGAGCAGAAAAGCGCTGGCGGGTAGCATGTTTTTGGTGGGGGGGAGCAGAACACTGCTGGCGGGTCACATGATTTGGTGGGGGGAGCAGAACAGCGCTGGCAGGTCACATGATTTGGGGGGGGGGAGCAGAACAGTGCTGGCGGGTAACATGATTTGGTGGGGGGGAGCAGAACAGCGCTGGCGGGTAACATGATTTGGTGGGGGGGGCAGAACAGCGCTGGCGGGTAACATGATATGGTGGGGGGAGCAGAACAGTGCTGGCGGGTAACATGATTTGGTGGGGGGAGAAGAACAGTGCTGGCGGGTAACTTGATTTGGTGGGGGGAGCAGAACAGTGCTGGCGGGTAACTTGATTTGGTGGGGGGAGCAGAACAGTGCTGGCGGGTAACATGATTTGGTGGGGGGAGCAGAAAAGCGCTGGCGGGTAGCATGTTTTTGGTGGGGGGGAGCAGAACACTGCTGGCGGGTCACATGATTTGGTGGGGGGAGCAGAACAGCGCTGGCAGGTCACATGATTTGGGGGGGGAGCAGAAGAGCGCTCGCTGGTTACATGATTTGGGATGGGGGTGAAAGAAATACCGTTATATACCGAGGAACCGCCATAAGTTACATAAATACCGTGATACACATATTTGGTCATAGCGCCCAGCTCTAGCGGGGACATCAAGGACCTGCCCCACCCGTTCCGGAATGGTATACATCTGAGAAGACTGGGGATGTGGAGCAGATCGGGTAGGATCTTCTTTCTCCCCAATGGGTCCCGTATGTAAAGGACTTGTATTGGGGTCACATCTCTGACAACCGTCATGTCTGTTAGAACTTTCAAATTTTCCTGAATTTTAATGTAAAAAGAGAACCCGTATGATGGCGATAAAATGTGACAATAATTGAAGGGCGAGAATTTCCCACCCAACTCTCTTTGCCTCTGCGATAATACAGTGGTCTCCAAACTGTGGCCCTACAAATGATGCAAAACTACAACTCCCAGCATGTCCGGACAATCGTTGACAATCGTTGACTGTCCGGGCATGCTGGGAGTTGTAGGTTTGCAACATCAGGAGGGCCACAGTTCGGAGACCACTGCTATAAGGCGTCTCATTATGGATCCTGGTCACATATCAGGACAATATCCCTGAATGATGAAATCCTGGATTATACAGGTTCCCGTTCAGGATGTGGACGTCGCTGTAATAAAAAATAAATGTAAATGTGAATTTCCTTTTCTTATTAGATATTTATGAGCTGAAGTTCAATGTTCGTCGTCCTGATTCGCTTGGACTGTGAAAAGACGTCGCGCGCTCTGCGGCTTGTTTGATGTTTTCTGTGAAGAAAGTGGATTTGATGTTTTTTGATCCCGTCCTCCCCGGCCCTCAGCCGCCCTCTCCTCACCAGATGCCTTTCATTTATGTCTCCGCACATTATTTTACCGCTCTGTCTTCCCCAGCATCTTGTTAATTCACCGTCGCTGGTTCCAGAAGTTGTCCGGAGGCATTAGCCTTGTGTTAGTTGTTGTTTGATAATGACATCGCCTTCTTATTGACTCAAAGATGATATCTCAAGATATTGTAGGTGCGTAGATCACAGATCAGATCAAACCAGATCACAGATCAGATCACACAGATCAAACGAAATCACAGATCAGATCAAACCAGATCACAGATCAGATCAAACCAGATCACAGATCAGATCACAGATCAGATCAAACCAGATCACAGATCAGATCAAACCAGATCACAGATCAGATCGAACCAGATCACTGATCAGATCAAACCAGATCACAGATCAGATCACAGATCAGATCAAACCAGATCACAGATCAGATCACACAGATCAAACCAAATCACAGATCAGATCAAACCAGATCACAGATCAGATCAAACCAGATCACAGATCAGATCAAACCAAATCACAGATCAGATCAAACCAGATCACAGATCAGATCGAACCAGATCACTGATCAGATCAAACCAGATCACAGATCAAACCAGATCACAGATAAGATCAAACCAGATCACAGATCAGATCAAACCAGATCACAGATCAGATCACAGATCAGATCAAACCAGATCACAGATCAGATCAAACCAGATCACAGATCAGATCAAGCCAGATCACAGATCAGATCACACAGATCAAGCCAAATCTCAGATCAGATCACAGATCAGATCAAACCAGACCACAGATCAGATCAAACCAGATCACAGATCAGATCAAACCAGATCACAGATCAGATCAAACCAGATCACAGATCAGATCAAACCAGATCACATAACAGGTCACAGATGAGATCACAGATCAGATCAAACCTGATCACAGATCAGATCAAACCAGATCACAGGTCAGATCACACAGATGACAGATCAGATTGCACCGATTAGATTGTACCTATTAGGTCACATGGATCAGGTCACAAGGATCACAGATTAGTTCACACAGGTTACAAATCAGGTCTCACAAATCTCTATTCAGATGGCACGGACCCCTATTCATATCACACGGATCCCTATTCAGATTGCACGGACCCCTATTCATATCACACGGATCCCTATTCAGATTGCACGGACCCCTATTCAGATTGCACGGACCCTTATTCATATTGCACGGATCCCTATTCAGATGGCACGGATCCCTATTTATATCGCACGGACCCCTATTCAGATGGCACGGACCCCTATTCAGATGGCATGGATCCCTATTCAAATCGCACGGACCCCTATTCAGATGGCACGGATCCCTATTCAGATGGCACGGACCCCTATTCAGATTGCACGGACCCCTATTCATATCGCATGGATCCCTATTCAGATGGCACGGACCCCTATTCAGATGGCACGGACCCCTATTCAGATGGCACGGACCCCTATTCAGATGGCACGAACCCCTATTCAGATGGCACAAACCCCTGTTCAGATTGCACGGACCCCTATTCATATGGCACGGACCCCTATTCATATGGCACGGATCCCTATTCAGATCGCACAGAACCCTATTCAGATGGCATGGATCCCTATTCAGATGGCACGGACCCCTATTCAGATGGCACGGACCCCTATTCAGATGGCACGGACCCCTATTCAGATGGCACGAACCCCTATTCAGATGGCACAAACCCCTGTTCAGATTGCACGGACCCCTATTCATATGGCACGGACCCCTATTCATATGGCACGGATCCCTATTCAGATCGCACAGAACCCTATTCAGATGGCATGGATCCCTATTCAGTTGGCACGGACCCCTATTCAGAATGCACGGACCCCTATTCAGATCGCACGGATCCCTATTCAGATCGCACGGACCCCTATTCAGAATGCACGGACCCCTATTCAGATCGCACGGATCCCTATTCAGATCGCACGGACCCCTATTCAGATCGCACGGATCCCTATTCAGATCGCACAGAACCCTATTCAGATGGCACGGACCCCTTTTCAGATGGCACGGACCCCTATTCAGATGGCACTAACCCCTATTCAGATCGCACAGACCCCTATTCAGATCGCACGGACCCCTATTCAGATCGCACGGATCCCTATTCAGATGGCACGGACCCTTATTCAGATGGCACGGACCCTTATTCAGATGGCATGGATCCCTATTCAGATGGCACGGATCCCTATTCAGATGGCACGGACCCTTATTCAGATGGCACTGACCCCTATTCAGATCTCATGGACCCCTATTCATATCGCATGGATCCTTATTCAGATGGAACGGACCCCTATACAGATGGCACGGACCCCTATACAGATGGCACGGACCCCTATACAGATGGCACGGACCCCTATTCAAATGGCACGGACCCCTATTCAGATCTCACGGATCCCTATTTATATTGCACAGACCCCTATTCAGATGGCACGGATCCTTATTCAGATAGCAGGGACCCCTATTCAGATGGCACGGACCCCTATTCAGATGGCACGGATCCTTATTCAGATGGCAGGGACCCCTATTCAGATGGCACGGACCCCTATTCAGATCTCATGGATCCCTATTCAGATCGCACAGACCCCTATTCAGATCTCACGGATCCCTATTCAGATCGCACGGATCCCTATTCAGATGGCACGGACCCCTATTCAGATGGCACGGACCCCTATTCAGATCGCACGGACCCCTATTCAGATCGTACAGACCCCTATTCAGATCGCACGAACCCCTATTCAGATGGCACGGACCCCTATTCAGATGGCACGGACCCCTATTCAGATGGCACGGACCCCTATTCAGATGGCACAGACCCCTATTCAGATGGCTCGGACCCCCATTCAGATGGCACGGACCCCTATTCAGATGGCACGGACCCCTATTCAGATGGCAATGAAGGGCGGGAAGAGGAAGAGGGTGCTGGCAAGTTATATAGGGCCGAATAGTATTGTCTGAAGGCCGAAAGGATGTCAGGTGTCAGATGGGTGGGGGTACCGGAAGGAGTCAGAATGGAGGGGACAAAGAGTGAGGATTGCTTTTCTCTCAGTGCTCTAAATAAATGCTTTCATAAAACTGGCGGCCCGTTAATTGTTTGTAATATCTATGCTTGGAGTTTAATAGCGTCAGCAATTCCTGTCGTACCCATATTAAGTCTCTGAGAGTCTGTTCTTGTAGGTTCTGTTTATGCAAGGATTCCAGGGCGCTAAGTTTGGAATGTAGGGAGGACAATTTGGCTGCATTCTCTCTTTTTAACTGAGCTATATGTTTCACTAGTACACCTTGGAGGGCTAATTTTAGAGCCTCCCATTTGATAAGTGGAGGAGAATCGTCCTGCTCACGATCAGTCTGAAAATTCGAAATTGTGTCTTTAATACCTTGGAGGTACAAGGAATCCAAAAGAAGAGATAACACCAGGTGGTATGGGGCCTGGCAAAGGAGGGAAGCCTGAAGGAGAAGTGGACAGGAGCGTGGTCAGAGAATGTGATAGAACCTATGGAGGCAGAGGTATCATAGAAAGGGAGAAGGTGGGGGCAGAATGTGTAGTCAATGCGACTGTACGTCTGTCTAGGGTGAGAATAATACGTGAAGTCCCTACCTTGTGGGTGTAATGTGTGCCAAATGTCACTCATTTGAAGGGAGTGCAATTTTTGCCAGATCACTCGGAGTTGGCGATAGGAGATGTACGAATGACCCAAAGAAGAATCTGATTGGGGAGATAGCGGAATATTAAAGTCTCTACATAGGATGATTTGACCTGTGGTATAGGAGGACAGGGTCTCTAGCGTGTTGCATAGAAATGCCGTTTGACCATGGTTGGGGGCATACACAGAAGCAATTGTAAGTTTATGGCCAGATAGTTCACTGTTGGCGAAAACATACCGTACGTTAGGGTCTACAGTGGTGTCTTAATGGGCAGGGATATATGAAAGGCCAGGGACACCCCTTTTGTTTTTGCCTCTGGATTGGTGCTGTGGATCCAGGTCGGAAAGTAGCGATTACTAAATTTCGGCACGTGGGCATCTCTAAAGTGTGTTTCCTGGAGGGCCAGGATGTGTGTTTTCTTATTTTAAGGAGTACAAAATCTGTGCGCGTTTCTCAGACATATTGAGACCCTTAACATTGAGAGAGGCTACATTAAGGTCTGCCACCATTTGGATGGAGGGGGAAGTAGTCAAACTCCCCGCCACGCGGTGGTCCCACCTGTGCAATCACACGTCGAGTCGGTAGTGAAGTAGATGAGGCATGCCTGTGTGAAAAAAATGAGAAAGTGAGAGGAAGAAAAGACATATGAGGGGAAAGGGACACAATACATAGGGGACAAAAAAAAACATAAGGGCAGCAGTAACCACTAGAGAACAGCTACAAGGGGGCTACAAGAAGAGGTCATAAGGACCAGTAACATGGTCGGAACCAGTCTGACAATATCCCTAATGCGGTTGAAGTGGAAGGGACACCAGAAGGGCCACAGTTGCATAACAAGCATAGAACAGAGGTACAAATATATAACACTAGGGCACATGTAGGGCCTAGTGCAAACTTAAGGATGTCTCTGTCCACATATGCAGCCAGAGAGAGACAAAAGGTAAGGGCAATGAAAAGTCAAGGGCTCTAAAGTTCAGCCCATTGAAGCATAAAGTAGGGCGGAGTGGAACCATTAACTACAATTCTATTCATAAACAGTTGCAAAAACACAGCAAGTATATAAAATAGGACAATATTGAAAAAAAGTCAGACAAGATAAAAAACAGTATCATCCGTAGATAATTTTCATGGAACATGGGTCAATGGTGTTTAGTAGATCAGGAGCAAGTATCCCGGACTTCGAAGAGGGTCAGGTTTTGCGCTTCTGCCTCTGAGGCAAGGGTTCAGGAGGAGCAGTGTCCATTCTGTGGTGTTGAGCTTGGTTGACTGTCGCACTGGGAGGAGAGGGTGGAAGTGGTTGAAGGAAGAGTGAGTCCCAATCAAGAAGGGAAATCTGGCGTAGCTTGAAGGTAGACAAAAATGCTGGAAGGTCTTTTGGACTACGGAGAGTGGCAGGCGTAGTTCCATGTCTGGCAATAAGTGAAAAGGGATATCCCCATCTGTAGATTATGCGAGCATCCTGCAAAGACTGTAGTAGTGGTTTCAGGGAGGCCCTGAGGTGCAGAGTGCGCAAGGAGAGGTCAGGATACAGATGAACCACCGAACCATTATATGTCAAGTGTTTGAGATCTCGTGCTTTGGGCATTACAGCTTCTTTGATAGTATAATGATGCACTCTTAAGATTACATCACAGGGTTTTTTCGTATCAGGGTTTTTTGCTCTCAAAGCTCTATGAGTTCTATTGAGTTCAATGGGGGCATCAGCCGGTTTTTGGAGTACTTCATTGAAGATCCTTTGAACAACTCCCGAGTATTTTAGTAGCCGACCTGAGCTCCTCCATTTCAGAGGTCATGGTAGAATGGAAAAGTTTGAGATCATGTACTTTTTGAGTTAGCTGATTAACCTCCATCTTTACAGGATCCAAATCTTTCCACCAAGTGGATTTAAGGTCCTTAGCCAAAGAGAACATGTCCATTTTAGTAGGCAAGAGTGCCAGAAGAACTTGAAGTTCTGGATGGTTCTTTAAAGTGTGGACTGCCATCTCGGGCGAAGGGAGGTGCGGATCCACCGATGGATGGGTATGTGTCAGATCATCATTCAAAGGAGAAGGTGATGCGTAGGTCTCTTCTGTGTGAATCCTCTTATGAGGAGTAATCAGTGTGAGATCGTTCTGACAATTGGGCCCCTCTGCAGGGTTCTAAAAAGCTTCTTTTTTATTTTTGGGAGGGGGAGGGGGTTGGCACCCCAATAGGCAGGTGGCCTATCAGCCCAATAGGCAGGTGGGCTACCACCCTCAGTAGAGCCGTCACTAGAAGTTCAGAGTCCATTTGTGTGGATAGGTTGGGTGGCTTATTTGAAACAGGGAGCAGCATGTGCTGCAGAGCAGATGTAGGCAACATAGTGTTAGCTGTGTCCTGTTGAGAAGTGGCAGCAGGGGGACATTGAGGTGTAGGGACTGCAGAGGCTTGTACTGTAGCAGCCTGTGGAGCACAGCTGCAGAGTAAGATAGGGTCAGTGGAGAATTCTCTGCCGTGGGAGGCTGAGTATAGGGTACAGCAGGAGGAAGTTGGGTGGTAGGGAGAAGTGTCGGTGTCTGCTTGGAGACCCCCGGAGCGGCATGCTGCGGCGGGTTAAATGGAGCTACAGGAGGAGAGCAGTCCGCCATATTGTAGGGGTCAGTGTCCGCGACCAGGAGTGGTGAGTTAGTTATATGGGTCTAGGGGAGAGAGTACTTGCTGGTGGAGGCAGGGTCCTTGTGAAGGAGGCTTTCCCCGCAGTGGTGGTCACAGGATCCGACATTGCTGACTATATTTCTAAGCCGCTGCGCATCTAGTGAGGAGTAGGCAGGTAGTTGCTGTTTCGGCGTCTGAGGAGGGAGCTGCGGCCTCCTGCTGTTCAGTCCTTCCTGGGCTTTCTGAGGTTGGAAATACATTGTAATGGCTTGTGATGAGGTGAGATGTCCCAGTGGAGCTTAGTCTTCTTTTTATTGCGGTGTCTGCCGCCCATAACCGCCTGTATATGCCCTAATAGACTACGGCCCTCCAGGAGCTCTAGAAGCAAGCAGCCATCTTCTAGTGTGCCAAGCCATGCCCAAACACTGGATTTTACCATCTGTTGTGGATTCACAGAGATTGACTCCACGGTAACTGATCCCTGGATTGTCTGCTGCCCTCTGGGGTCACCAGACTCCTCTCCTACCGGGAAGATCCAATCGTGGGGGGGCGGCAGATCTAATAAAGGGGTCAATCTGTGTCTATAAAAATAAGGTCATGGCTACTGTCCTCATCCAGGATTTGTGGACGTATTTAATGTTTGTAATGGGAATCTGGATGTAAATTATGGGTTCACAAACATCTTTCCCTAAAGAGACCAATATCTAAAATAAATCTGTAGATTCTAACCTGATCCTTCAATCTGTCCAATCACTAAACAATATCAGATGCCAACACAATGTGCCCAGTCGTATTCTGTGCCAGCTTTACTCTTCTATTCGAAACTCACATCTGTGAGCGCATCTCGGGCTGTGTTCACTCTGGGGACGTCCAATAGCTCAGAGATTGTTTTTCATATATTTGTAGACCACAGATGGTCCTCACCGGGGAGAAGGCGGCGCTGACTGCGTGTTACCAGGGCTAATACTATGGGCGATGGCCGTGCTCCGGGAGGGGACTGAAATTACCAAAACATCCTCAGCCAGAATGTCATCTAAGTTTTATGAAAATATAACCAAAAATTACTTATTGTTACCTATTGTTTCTGTTTTGTGTTTTATTTATATATCTGTAACAAAAGAATAGAAGAGTGCAGCATGTATGAGATATATTACAGCAGTTATGTCTTTACTTTAGGTGTCTGATCATGGACAAAAGAAATCCATATATATATGTGTGTGTATGTATATATGTATATATATAATATATATATACAGTGATCCCCCGACCTACGATAGTTTCAACATACAATGCTTTTTTATGTCGGGGCCATTGCATAAACGATATCCGGCAGCGCAGACTGTGATCATGTGATGGCCAATCCTTAAATGGGTAGTTCCGTGCCCCAGACTTCTGAACATCCTCTTCAGAAGGCTTGGAGCAGCGGCCATGGTGGCAACGTAACAGCCACGCCCCCTCGTGAAGTCACGCCACGATCCCTCCATTGATGTCTATGGCTTAGAGCAGCGTCCGCGACATCACGACCACGCTTCCTTGTGACGCCACTCCCCCTCCATTAATGTCTATCGGAGGGGGCATGACTCCATTAATGTCTATGGGAGGGGGCATGACTCCATTAATGTCTATGGGAGTGGGCATGACTCCATTAATGTCATAGGAGGGGACATGACTCCATTAATGTCTATGGGAGGGGGCATGACTCCATTAATGTCTATGGGAGGGGCATGACTCCATTAATGTCTATGGGAGGGGCATGACTCCATTAATGTCTATGAAAGGGGGCATGACTCCATTAATGTCTATGGGAGGGGGCATGACTCCATTAATGTCTATGGGAGGGGGCATGACTCCATTAATGTCTATGGGAGGGGGCATGACTCCATTAATGTCTATGGGAGGGGCATGACTCCATTAATGTCTATTGGAGGGGGCATGACTCCATTAATGTCTATGGGAGGGGGCATGACTCCATTAATGTCTATGGGAGGGGGCATGACTCCATTAATGTCATAGGAGGGGACATGACTCCATTAATGTCTATGGGAGGGGGCATGACTCCATTAATGTCTATGGGAGGGGCATGACTCCATTAATGTCTATGGGAGGGGCATGACTCCATTAATGTCTATGGGAGGGGGCATGACTCCATTAATGTCTATGGGAGGGGCATGACTCCATTAATGTCTATGGGAGGGGGCATGACTCCATTAATGTCTATGGGAGGGGGCATGACTCCATTAATGTCTATTGGAGGGGGCATGACTCCATTAATGTCTATGGGAGGGGGCATGACTCCATTAATGTCTATGGGAGGGGGCATGACTCCATTAATGTCTATGGGAGGGGGCATGACTCCATTAATGTCTATGGGAGGGGGCATGACTCCATTAATGTCTATGGGAGGGGCATGACTCCATTAATGTCTATTGGAGGGGGCATGACTCCATTAATGCCTATGGGAGGGGGCATGACTGCATTAATGTCTATGGGAGGGGGCATGACTCCATTAATGGAGGGGCCGTGACATGATGTCACGAGGGGCATGGCCGTGATGGCACGAGGGGGCGTGGCTGTGACGTCGTGGACGCTGCTTCAAGCCTTCTAACCAGGATGTTCAGAAGGCTGGGGCATGGGAGTAACCCTTAAGGCCATCACTGTATACTCATCGGGAGCCTGATCGACTGATCACCAGAGTAGAGGGGCATCGGTGTTCACAGGAGAATGATAATCACTGCAGCACCGTGTACAGCGCCATTGTGGGCATGCCTGGTACTGCAGCTCAGCCCCGATCGCTTCAGGTAATGCGTCTCATTCTGTTGTTTTGCTCTTTTTGCAGCTGAAGGAAGAGATTGAGAAACTTGAAGATAAAGTCGAATGTGCCAATAATGCTTTGAAAGCCGACTGGGAGCGATGGACCAAAAACATGCAAACTGACTTAAAAGCCACGTTTCTGAACATGGCGGACAGCAGGATCAACCACTATGAAGAGGTAACGGGGGGCTTTGTGCGCTGAAAGGGGTAGTCCAGTGGTGAAAAACGTATCCCCTATCCTAAGGATAGGGGATAAGTTTGAGATCGCAGGGGGTCCCACTGCTGGGGCCCCCTGCGATCTCTCTGTACGGGGGCCAGGCTCCCCGGCCAGATAGCGGGTGTCGACCTCCGCACGAAGCGGCGGCTGACACGCCCCCTCAATACATCGCTATGGCAGAGCCGGAGATTGCCGAAGGCAGTGTTCCGGCTCTGCCATAGAGTTGTATTGAGGGGGCGTGTCGGCCGCCGCTTCGTGCGGGGGTCGACACACCCCTTCGCGCTGACTGTCGGGGCCCCGTACAGGAGATCACTACTGGACTACTCCTTTAATGAATAACGTGCAGCATTTCACTGCGGCCTATTGAAGGCCTTTACGTTTACTCCTTTGCGCCTTTACGTTACAGTAGTGAAAGTATAATAGTATAAAATGCTAATCCGTGCTCCACAAGCTGACGTATAGAATGATTTATATCTTTTCACTATTGAAATATATAGAATTTGTTTATTTTGTATTATGGTGGGAAATTAGCCGAATCGGAGCAAATAAGTTTTGACTTACAAAGCAGAGATGTGATCTGGAGTGGGGGCATTGGATAATGAAGTGGGGGCATTGGATAATGAAGTGGGGGCATTGGATAAAGAAGCGGGGGCATTGGATAAAGAAGCGGGGGCATTGGATAAAGAAGTGGGGGCACTGGATAAAGAAGCGGGGGCATTGGATAAAGAAGCGGGGGCATTGGGTAAAGAAGCGGGGGGCATTGGATAAAGAAGTGGGGGCATTGGATAAAGAAGCGGGGGCATTGGGTAAAGAAGCGGGGGGCATTGGATAAAGAAGCGGGGGCATTGGATAAAGAAGTGGGGGCATTGGATAAAGAAGCGGGGGCATTGGGTAAAGAAGCGGGGGGCATTGGATAAAGAAGCGGGGGCATTGGATAAAGAAGCGGGGGCATTGGATAAAGAAGTGGGGGCACTGGATAAAGAAGTGGGGGAGTGGATAAAGAAGTGGATAAAGAAGTGGGGGCATTGGATAAAGAAGTGGGGGCACTGGATGGATTATGTCCTAGGGAATATGAGTAGGAGGAACCAATAAGGCGCACCTATCTCTAAACCCCCAGGTAGGTATGGAGGTGGAACAGCCATAACACATGTTACACAATAACACAATTATATTATGCTCATTCATAAAGGGGTATTCCGCCCATAGACATCTCCCGCCAGGATCAGACATCTTATCTTATTCCAAATCAAACCTATATTATTAGGGGATCATTTTAATCGTACGGACCTACAGAATAAAGAGAAGGGGTCATTTTCACTGAAAAATGTACTGCGTAGAAACGGAAGCCCCCAAAATGAACAAAATGGCGTTTTTCTTCAATTTTGTCGCACAAAGATTTTTTTTTTCTGTTTTACCGTAGGTTTTTGGGTGAAATGACTGATGTCCTTACAAAGTAGAATTGGTGGCGCAAAAAAAAAAAGCCCTCATATGGATTTTTAGGTGCAAAATTGAAAGGGTTATGATTTTTAAAAGGTGAGGAGGAAAAAACGAAAATGCTAAAACGTAAAAATGCTTGGTCCTTTAAAGGGGTACTCCGCTGCTCAGCGTTCGGAACAAACTGTTCCGAGCGCTGGAGCCGGCGCCAGGAGCTCATGATGTCATAGCCCCGCCCCCTCATTCTGCCACGCCCCGCCCCCTCAATGCAAGTCTGTCTATAGGAGGGGGCGTGACGGGAGTACCCCTTTAAGGACCAAGCGTTTTTCCATTTTAGCACTTTCGTTTTTTTTCCTCCTTACCTTTAAAAAATCACAACCCTTTCAATTTTGCTCCTAAAAATCGATATGATGGCTTTTTTTTTAATGCACCACCAATTCTTCTTTGTGATGACATTAGTCATTTTACCCATAGACTTGCAATGAGGGGGCGGGGTGTGATGGCATGAGGGGGCGGGGTTACGACGTCACATGCTCCCGATACTGGCTCCAGCATTCGGAACAGTTTGTTCCAAACCTGAGCAGCGGAGTACCCCTTTAAAGGGGTATTCCAGTGAAAACATGTTTTTTTTTTTGTTTTTTTTTTCATATCGACTGGCTTCAGAAAGTTAAACAGATTTGTAAATGACTTCTATTAAACAATCTTAATCCTTCCAGTACTTATCAGCTGCTGTAGTTGAGTTGTTCTTTTTCGTCTGACCACAACATTGCTCTCTGTTGACACCTCTGTCCCTGTCAGGAACTGTCGAGAGCAGGGCCAAACCCCCATAGCAAACCTCTCATGCTCTCGACAGTGCCTGACACGGACAGAGGTGTCAGCAGAGAGCACTGTGGTCAGACGGAAAAGAAACACTCAACTTCAGCGACTGATAAGTACTGGTAGGGTTAAGATTTTTTTTATAGACGTCATTTACAAATCTGTTTAACTTTCTGAAGCCAGTTGATATGGAAA